>NW_016803312.1:1543100-1546730 GCF_001698545.2 Rhinopithecus bieti
TTTTTTTTTTTTTTTTTTTTTTTTTTGTTTTGAGACAGAGTCTCGCTCTGTCACCCAGGCTGGAGTGCAGTGGTATGATCTCAATCTCCTTCTCCCAGGTTCAAGCGATTCTCACTGAAATCTTCACCTCCCCGGTTCAAGCAATTCTCCTGCCTCAGCCTCCTGAGTGCCTGGGACTACAGGCATGCACCACCACGCCTGGCTAATTTTTGTATTTTATAGTAGAGATGGAGTTTTACCATGTTGGGCTGGGTGGTCTTGAACTCCTAATCTCAAGTGATCTGCCTGCTTTGGCCTCCCAAAGTGCTGGGATTACAGGCATGAACCACCACACCTGGCGGTAAAATTTCTCTCTTAATTGCTTGGCAGAATTCATCCCTGAAGCCACCTACCACTCCTCAGCAAAGTCTTCCCTGAACCAACAATCTACACCTGAGTTAGGTCCCCCTGTTATATTTTCTAAGACATCCTATGGCTTTTCCCCAGAGCACACAACACAATTTATAATGATATGCATATTTGTATGATGATCTGTTTACTGTCTGTCTCTTTACCAAGGTAGAAGCAGAGAGCATGTCTGTCTCTTTCACTAATGAATCCACAGCGTCTGTCTCTCTACCTGGCACGTATTAGTTACTGAGTACTTATTTTTGTGAGTGAATGAATGAGTGAATGCATTCCTGTCCCATGAGATACACCTGCAGTCTTCTTCTTCTTTTTTTTTTTTTTTTTTGAGACGGAGTCTCAAAACCCACTTCCCGGGTTCATGCCATTCTCCTGCCTCAGCCTCCTGAGTAGCTGGGACTACAGGCACCCGCCACCATGCCCAGCTAATTTTTTGTACATTTAGTAGAGACGGGGTTTCACTATGTTAGCCAGGATGATCTCAATCTCCTGACCTCGTGATCTGCCCGCCTCGGCCTCCCAAAGTGCTGGGATTACAGGCTTGAGCCACTGTGCCCGGCCACACCTGTAGTCTTCTAATAAATTCTCCTTTCTTCCATTTTTGATGACACTAGCCTAAGCTGGCTTCTCTATTAGGTTAGCGTAAAGGTGCCATTACTTTCAATGGCAAAAGCCGCAATTACCTTTGCATTAACCTATAGTATCTGGAAGTGTCTTAGAGGTAGTCTGGGGAAGGCTGGTGCTTAATGGAAGGGTAAGGTTGATAATATGTGTCTGGTTAAATCTAGGTAGTCAGGAGGCTTCAGTGGCCTGAGGAAAAATGGGGGAATACCTGGGAAGAAGGAGTAGAGTCAAGTGACTTCTGCTCCATTCACTCTACTCAATCCTCCCCAGACCAGTGTCTGCCCTGGGGCTGCCCTGCCCAGCACAGCAAAGGCAAGGCCAAAGGAGGCCTCAGACAGCTTGAGCAGGAAAGAGTAGTACCTAGGGGTGAAGCAATCTGCAGCCTGGCTTCCTGTGGACATCCCCATCTCTTCTACCTTGCTTCCACGGGACCGTGTGGTGCCGCCTCTCTCACCCTAACTTCTCATCATCATCCTTTCCTGAAGACAGATACACACATGCACACATACACCCATGCATATTTCCAGCTGTGCAAACAAACCTTCAAATACAATAGATTCAGTGGTGAGAAAGGAAGTCTCTTCCATTCGTATCACCTCAACTTATTAAAATATGAAGAAATGAGGATCAGCTCAGACAGAACTTTTCTTTCCAATTTAATTTTTTTCTCTGCAGGAATTCCCGAACTCCTGACCTCAAGCGATCCACCCACCTCGGTCTCCCAAAGTGCTGGGATTACAGGTGTGAGCCACCATGCCCAGCTCAGTAGGAATTTATATACAAACTCACTTTCCTCAGCTTGGCTTGCTTAGGATGGTTTGTCTTCGTAGACTGTCCCAGTGGTCCTTGCCGTCACACCCGCCTGATTCATTGCTATTGCTCTGGGATCAGTCACCAACTACCAAATCTTGAAAATTTGTAAGGAATTGAAAAAGCTCCAGAAAAGAAAGTCAGGGAAAATAAATGTGTCCTCAGATGCCCTGTGCTAACTCAATCTGAGAAGTGTGAGTTCTGTTGTTTGAAATACTTTCCAGTCTTCTGGGAAGTGTCCCCTAGTGGGCTCTATGAAGGGAATAAAGTCTTTGTGTTGTCACACATTGCTCTGCTATTTATGAGATGACATAGATTTGAAATGAAAGACTTATTAAGTCATGTGGTCCACTTTGCCAGGAAAGACTTCTTTCATTGTAATACTTCGTGTAGCCTGTAGTATTTGTGCATTTTACCACTTATAAGAAGTCAGATGGAGCAGACTTGCCCCGGGTCAGAACCTAGTCCAGCTCATCCTTCGATCTGCAGGAAGTAGCTTGCTCAGTAAAGGTATCACCAGCAGATGCTTAATAGATGTTTGCTGAATGCAATTAATAGTTCATCTAAAGCCAAGTCTTCGGCATACTGAAGAATTTCTAGTTTGTTTATTGAATTAACACTTATTATCTGTAATAGATGAAGCACTAGGTGTTGCTTTTTTGATAATTTTTAAAAGTATGCATAAAACAGATTCATCCATCTTAAACAAATAAGATAAAGTACATGGTACAAGTGAATGTTTAATAAAGTACTTTATGCTGACCAGCTAAAAAATAGAATCAATTCTTTTTAAAAAATGAGAGTGAACTCTGTGTAAAGAATGTGACCCACGCTGTTTTTGTCTCCCTGTATTTTCTAAAAGCAAGTCTTAATCGACCCCATGGGCAAACAAACAAAAGATGAATGAGAAACTGTAAAAAATACTGAACTTATAAAGTGCTCTTTATAATATAATATGACAAAGCTTGTAGAAGAATTTCAAAGGATATTAACAGGCTTCTCACAAAAGGGATGGAAATAACCAAGGGATTTCAGTTTTGTACTCCACATACTTCTATATCATCGCTCAAATTTTTATCAACAGAAAAAATACTTCTTTTAAAAATAAATGCATACGAGCAGGCCATGTACAAAATTTCTAGAAACATATGTTATGGGCAATACCTACATTTAGATTCAGTGAGCTCATTCTCAAGACTCATTTTGAAAGAGATTGTTGTAAGGTGACTTCAGAGTGCAGGAGTTGTTGCTTTGCACATTTATTCATCTCTGGCAACTGAGGGAAGAAGCAGAGATCTCTATTGAGGCAACATTGAATAAAGCATGTGGTAACATAAAAACTTGCAAAAGCATTCGGGCGTGGTGGCTCATGTCTGTAATCCCAGCACTTTGGGAGGCTGAGGCGGATAGATCACTTGGGGCCAGGAGTTAGAGATGAGCCTGGCCAATATGGTGAAACCCGTCTCTACTAAAAATACCAAAGAAAAGAAAAAGAAAAAAAAAAAGCCAGGCATGGTGGTGCATGCCTGTAATCCCAGCTACTTGGGAGAATGAGACAGGAGAATCACTTGAACCCAGGAGGTGGAGGTTGCAGTGAACTGAGATAACACCACTGTGCTCCAGCCTGGGTGACAGAGTAAGACTTTGTCTCAGAAAAGTAAAAAATAAAAAATTGCAAAAAAAAAAAGACTTGCCCACATATTAAACATCCTAGAAGTGATTCAATATTTCTTTTAAAACTTTCCTTGGTGTTATTATTATAACCTTTTTTTTTTTTTTTTTTTTTTTTTT
>NW_016803312.1:1549859-1554197 GCF_001698545.2 Rhinopithecus bieti
TTTTTTTTTTTTTTTTTTTTTTTAAGATGGAGTCTCACTCTGTCACCCAGGCTGGAGTGCAGTGGCACAATCCTGGCTCATTGTCAAGCATGGGTTGGTCTCAAACTCCTAACCTTAGGTGATCTGCCCACCTTGGCCTCCCAAAGTGCTGGGGTTACAGGCCATATTATTATTACTTTTTTTTTTAATTTTGTATTTTATTTTATTATTATTATTATTTTTTATTATACTTTAAGTTCTAGGGTACATGTGCATAACGTGCAGGTTTGTTACGTATGTATATTTGTGCCATGTTGGTGTGCTGCACCCATCAACTCGTCAGCACCCATCAATTCATCATTTATATCATGTATAACTCCCCAATGCAATCCAATAGCAAAAACTGCAATTACTTTTGTATCACCCTAACGCAACACAGCACCATCAGGTTTAAAGAGAATTCCTTTCTTTGCATTAATGGCTTTCCTTAGAGTCTCTATTGAAAAAAAAAAAAGAAAGAAAGAAATAGCACAATGGCCTCAAGAACTGTAGCCTTGCCAGTCTTCTGAATTGCTTACCTCTTTGCTAATTAGAACTCAGCTGGTTCTGTCTATAGCTTCAACTCTTTTCACCATACGGTGATTCCTTTTGAAATGTTTGCTGATATCTGGTCCTGTCTCTTGATTTTAGTTAGCAGTGCTTGGGAAATCCAAATCCTTCCATTACAATCTCGGGCCATACTACATTTTAAATCTGTGTTCACATTTATTATTCTGCCATCATCTTGTTTGTATTTGCCAAAAGAAATGTTAAAGGGAGGTTGGGTGCGGTGGCTCACGCCTGTAATTCCAGTACTCTGGGAGGCTGAGGTGGGAGGATCACTTGAGGTCAGGAGTTGAAGACCAGCGTAGGTAACATGGCGAAACCCTGTTTCTACTAAAAATACAAAAATTAGCCAGGTGGTGGTGGCAGACACCTGTAATCCCAGCTACTCAGGCCACTGAGGCAGGAGAAACACTTGAACCAGGGAGGCAGAGGTTGCAGTGAGTTGAAATTGCACCACTGCACTCCAGCCTGGGCAACAGAGCGAGACTCCATCTCAAAAAAAAAAAAAAAGAAAGAAAGAGAAAGAAGGAGAGAGAGAGAGATAGAGAGAGAGAGAGAGAGAGAAAGAGAGAAAGACCACAAACCTAGGTCAAGTGTGGTCTCCACACCTACAGAATAATAGCTTTGAAAAATATTGCAATTAACAATGAAACACAACTTCTTAAATTCATAGTCACTTATAGACAAATGCAGTAAAGAGAGGATTGAAGCTTTTGAAATAGATTTGAAAGAGAAAGAAAGAAAGAGAGAAAGAAAGAAGAAATTTTAAAGGGGAAAAAATCCTTTAAGGCATCACCAGGCAGTGCCGGCTTCCTGGGCCAAACTCCCCAGCCTTCTTGGAGCGCTCTGCTGTTGCCATCCTAACATTCTTAATACTTATTGAACACGGGGCCCACATTTTCATTCTGAACTGAGTTCCTCAAGTTATGAAGCCACTCCTGTCATACCCCTGACCCCCATCCATTTCTCAGACAAGCGGAAAGCTGGAATTGGATGGAAGGCTAGAAAAGCCTGTATCGATGTGGCTGAGAGCACAGCGTGGATTTTTGCTGTTTGTTCATGTTTGCTGAACATAGCATCTCTGGGGAATCTTGATGCTTGCCGGGAAATGGATGTTGGGGTCCCTTAAGCTACCGGCTGTTATTCCTTACGATATACCTGAAGTCTAGTACATGTTCAGGCAACTTGAAAGGAAGAGAAGAAGAGAGAGGAGAGAGATGCGTACAAAAGCAGGACAGGAAGCAGCCCAGAATGGTTCATGTGGCTGCCCTTCTTGCAAATGCTGGACCCCTACCAAGCAGAGTAGAGCCGAATATTTCTCCTTACTTTGTGTTAAATTCGGATATATAGAAGTAAATTCTTTTTTTTTTTTTTTTTTTTTTTATTATTTAAGTTCTAGGGTACATGTGCATAACGTGCAGGTTTGTTACATATGTATACTTATGCCATGTTGGTGTGCTGCACCCATCAACTCGTCAGCACCCATCAATTCATCATTTATATCATGTATAACTCCCCAGTGCAATCCCTCCCTCCTCCCCCCTCCCCATGATAGGCCCCAGTGTGTGATGTTCCCCTTCCCGAGTCCAAGTGATCTCATTGTGTTTCTGAATTATTTGTACCTAACTCCTCAAAATATTATTCTTCAAGACCCTTGGAGGTCTAAAAAGCTCTCAAAATGCAATTTATATTTTCTTGACCCCTTTTGTCAAACTTAAAAATAGAAAATGGAGGATTACACCAAATACGTGAAAAAGGTTGTAGAATGTGGTTTGGGATTCAAAATGTGGTCTTGTGGCTGAACATGCCTTGACAACACTTGACCACATCCTGAGTCCCAAACTGTAGGTCAATTAGCTAAAACATCAAATCGATAGACATCGGCTCTCCTACCTCCCCCATCTCCACCTGCCTGCAGCCCAGCTCTACCACTTCCAGCACAAACATGGCAGCTCCCTCTAACTCTGGTTGACTTGCAGTGTGTGCAAATAGAGATAAAGCAATCCTTCAAGATAGGCTTCTGTCATAAAAACCTCTGCGATGGATCTGAACAGAGAGAATAATGTATGGTCTCTGATCATCAGATGACAGGCAGTGTGCATCCTGTTTCTGCCTCTGGTGACATTGGGTGGCTTTTTATCCCTTTAGAACATTCATCCTCAGACCCAGGACTGAAAGACCCTTCTGCCCCATCCACTCCTGTTTGGCCTTTGGTTCCTTTGTTGGTTTTTGTGGTATAAACATTTGAACCACAAGGGGCTTTAACTGAGTGAAAGGTAGAGTCCCAGCTCTGTTCTGTATTTACTGGAGGTACCATGGGCAGAATGATGTTGCCTGGACATTGCAACACAGAGATGATAGTATTTTCCTTTGAAACCGTGGTATGGGTGGAACCCATCAAAGGGTAAGTCGACAGACGTGTCTCACATATGTTTATATCCCCTCCTGCTTCTTAGCACAATTCTTTACCACAGAAAACTCTGCATATGTATTTCTGATATGAACAAACAGCTTTCAATGCCATAAGCAGAAGCAAAGATGAAATTTTTAGTGATGGTTTCTAAGGGAGCCCCAGAAAATTTTTGAAAACTCTTTTCTTTTCTTTCTTTCTTTCTTTCTTTTTTTTTCTGAGACAGAGTCTTGCTGTTGCCCAGGCTAGAGTGCAATGGCCTGATTTCTGCTCACTGCAACCTTCACTTCCTGGGTTCAAGCGATTCTCCTGCCTCAGCCTCCCAAGTAGTTGGGATCACAGGCATGCACCACCACTCCTGGCTAATTTTTTTTTTTTTTTGTATTTTAGTAGAAATAGGGTTTTGCCATGTTGGCCAGACTGGTCTCAAACTCCTGACCTCAGGTGATCTCCCCGCTTCAGTGTCCCGAAGTGCTGGGATTACAGGTGTGAGCCACCGCACCTGGCCTGAAAACTCTTTCCTAACCCTCAATACTGTCACAAAATTTTCTGCTAAACAAAAATAGGTCAAATAATCGAAGAGCATCTAAAGTCATATTTTAGAATTTTCTCAGAAAGGAAGCTGCAGGAGGACCGGCTGCTTCTCTGTTTTGATTGTTGATGTATCCCAAGGGTGTAGAACAGTGCCTGGCATATATGGGTGCTTAACAGACATTTGTCGAATGACTATCAGATAGTAGACATTTCTAGAAGCCATGACTTTTCACTAAGGATGAAAGCTATGATTTGCCACCTATTTTAATCCCCT
Source organism: Rhinopithecus bieti (assembly GCF_001698545.2). Lineage (NCBI taxonomy): Eukaryota > Metazoa > Chordata > Mammalia > Primates > Cercopithecidae > Rhinopithecus > Rhinopithecus bieti. The sequence continues at coordinate 1,553,663 of NW_016803312.1, forward strand.
TTTGCCCTCATTCCCCTCAACCCCAAACCAAAAAAAAAAAAAACCTTCAAAAAAGAAATCTCCCTCTGTAGCAGACCACCAAGCCTAGGTCAAGTGTGGTCTCCAGACCTAGAGAATAATAGCTTTGAAAAATATTGCAATTAACAATGAAACACAACTTCTTAAATTCATAGTCACTTATAGACAAATGCAGTAAAGAGAGGATTGAAGCTTTTGAAATAGATTTCATTTTTCAACAGGGTCCAAATTATTTTTTTTCTGGTACATTTTCATTTTTGTCTGAGTTGATCTGCTTTATACTTCATACAAAGATAGTCACTGTGGTGTCTGAGGCAACACACACACATTATTTTGCCATTTATGTGGTCATGGTGGTAGGTTTCTTTTACAGCCTTGACTTTAACCTCATTACTAGCCTTTTCATTTGTCTTCCCAACTAGGAAGTTTTAAATTCCTTCCATCACAATGAAGGGATACTGCCTTCAACCTAGATTTTAAAAAATTCTTTTTTTTTTTTTTTTTTTTGATTAGAGGG
>NW_016803312.1:1554610-1577866 GCF_001698545.2 Rhinopithecus bieti
AAAAAAAAAAAAAAAAAAAAAAAGTGAATGCACAATATATTGAATGGTGAGAAGAGCTGTGGAAAAGAACATAGAAGAGAAGAGAAACAGACAGTGATGAGCTCAGAGTGGAGGTTGCTGTTTCAAACTGGATGGTCAGGTGACCTCACTGAGAAGCTGATATTTTCACACCGCCATGAAAATGGTGGGCAAGTGGCTCATGTGATTGATTATCTTGGAGAAGAACACTCTAGAGGGAGAAACAAGTGAACAAATCTTATTTTTAAAATGCACTTTTGCTGAACTACAGTTTTTAAGAACCTCATCTTATGAAGCAGTACTTGCCTTTATTTGTCTAAGAATGGTAGCATTTTCTAACTAGTGCCTAGTAAAAGGTGTGCTCAAATTGTTAACTTCCATTCATGCTTTGAGCCTCAGTACTACGGGATTTGATACAAAAGTATGTTGTTTTAGTCCATTTTTTGTTGCTATAAGGAAATACCTGCAGCTGGGTAATTCATAAAGAGAAGGGGTTTATCTGGCTCCTGGTCCTGCAGGCTCTACAGGAAGCATGGTCCCAGCATCTGCTTCTAGTGAGATCCTCAGGCTGTCACCACTTGTGGTGGAAGGGGAAGGGGAGCCAACGTGTGCAGATATCACATAGTGAGAGAGGAAGCAAGAGAGAGAGAGAGAGGCACCAGGCTGTTTATACTAACCAGTTGTTGCAGAAATGACTGTCCCCTATAGGGAAGGCATTAATCTATTCATAAGGAATCCATCCCTATGACCCAAGCACTTCCCATTAGGCCCCTACCTCCAAGACCGGGGATCAAATTTCTGCACAAATTTTGATGGGACAAACATCTAAACAATAGCATATGGATTTACTCTAATTTTGTCTTTCTGAGGTCATGAACTTTCTTAACCTCATCTCCAGGCTGAGACCCATTTTCTTCTTGGTGTCCGCCATGTTTGTTTTGGGAAAGGCCTACTCTGCTCTCTTCCCATTGACGTTAGTTGTCATTACCCACTTTCAGTTTCAGAATTTTGTGTTAGACTAGGAAGATAATATCTTATGCTGCATTTGCAATCCTTGTGCATCATGAAGCAAATAGCATCATGTTTGCTATCTAGGATCCCACGTATCTTTGAGTTGAGTGCTTTAGGGAAGAATTAAAATGATTCTGATATCCTTATTTATGAGCCACTGTGTTCATCAGGAATTGTTTCATTGCAATGAATGGAAACCAATTTATTAACGTCTGGATCAGTGGTGTTCCACCACGGGCAGTATTCTCCTACCCTGGGGGCATGTGGAAATGGGTGCAGAATGTGTTTGGTTGTCACAGTGACTGAGAAGTGCTCTGTCATTTAGTGCCCAGGGGCTAGTGATGCTAACGTTCTGCAAGCTAATGGATGGTCCTACACAATGAAGAATTGTCCCATCAAAAATGCTATTAGAATTCTGTTGAGAAACACTCATCTCTGAAAGAGATTGGGGTTTGCCATAACCCAGATAACACTGGGTCGCCTTCTGTCCAGTCTCAGCACATGCTCTCATGAAGAAAGAAATGCAAGACAGTTTCCTAAGAAGACTTTGGAAAATAAAATCTTTACCAAAACAACCTGAAGAGTTCCAAAAAAGAATTCCATTTAAACAAATGGCAAAAACTTTTAAAACTCTTTTCTAATGTCTCATTCATTATCCTAACTGCCTTTAGTCTTATTTCATTCTGTCAAAAGATCTCAAACTTCTCCCCAAACAGTCTGTCCTGGGTATATTTCTCCAGCGTAGGCTCCCATCTTGAGTAGTGTTCTTTTCTAATACACATCAAGTCTAATCATTCTGCCTTCTTTAATTCTGGCTATATGTACCAATTATATGAGTGTGTGTATATATATAATTCTGGCTATATGTACCAATTATATGAGTGTGTGTGAATGTGAATGAGTGTGAGAGACAGGATGAGGCTATAAATACTCGTATTTATCACTTTTATAATGACACAGCTAAGTGGAGATTAAGACTACAGGTAATCTTTGAAAACTCAGTAGCATTCACTATGCAATGCAGATATGCATTGATACATCACACTATATTCCATAAATATGTAAAATTATTACGTGTCACTTTTAAATGTACTAACACACACACAAACCCAATGGCCAGGAGTATAGCAGTGTATCACAGCGACCAGGACACCATAAGGCATGCGTTATCTCTAACCTGTTCTTTTTGAGGTAAATCTTTCCTCTATGATCTGTGATATTCCCCACTCAGTTACTGGCTTTCTCAGCCAGCTTCCTGGTTCCTGATCACCATGACTGTACCTTGTGTTGGGTTTTTACATGCCAAGTGGCACCTGACTTTATGTGGCCCTGCTTTCAATTCAACACCATCTGATGAATTCACAGTTTGTTTCTCACTTTCAAATTCCTGTGTGGGAGGATCTCATGGTCTGGTTTAGATTGGGTGCCACCTTCCCCAATCCTAGCAGCTGTCATACTTAGGGTTGCCCCTTCTGAGCTGTGGGTGAGGCAGATTCTTGAACAAGGGATGGTGATGATGAAGAAATAATAGATATCTTCAGCTTAGCAGCACAAGTCCACTTAGTTCATGGTGACACTAAATCAATACTAAGAAATTCCAGCTTAAGGTTAAGGCAATATGTTGAGCTCATTATTCCTTTTAAACAACCAAACTAATCCTGCCAGCAGATTAGTACAGAAGTGCAGAGAAGCTTAATGTGATGTGCCTTATTCATTTCTGGCCTTTTATGTTCCTAGAACAAGTACAAAGCTGAGTTTTAACCTTTATTTTTGACTTTTCCTGGTTTTCACCCAGTTTGGTCAAAATATTAATACTTACAACATCAAGGGTGGTCTGATTATAAACTCTAGGAAAATTCTAAAGATAGTCCAGACTTCTAAAATGGAGATGAGTTGCTTACTTACTAGTAGTGTGTTAACTCTGGGGCACTGAAAATAATAATTTTAATAACTACAAAGTCATTAATTAATATTTATGGAGAGACAGTGAAGTATACTTAGTTTGGTGCCATGTAACAAAGAATCAAATTCCTTGCCTCTAAGTAGTATTTGTTAAACCTTTCTTACATGAGACAGCAATCATTTGCATTACTGACTTGGGAAATAAAACCTAAATTATTTTTGTGTAGACAGTGAAAGAAAATAAATTATAATTATTCTTTTTATAAACTGATGCATAGAAGATGTATATAATTTCATGTGATAATTTAATACATTCATATAATTTGTAAGGATCAGATCAGTGTACCTGGGATACCTGTCACCTCAAATATTTGTCTTTTCATGCTAGAACTATTTGAATTCTTTTTTTTTTTTTTTTTGAGACAGAGTCTCACTTTGTCGCCAAGGCTGGAGTGCAGTGGTGTGATCTTGGCTCACTGCAAGCTCCACCTCCCGGGTTCATGCCATTCTCCTGCCTCAGCCTCCCAAATAGCTGGGACTACAGGCACCCGCCACCATGCCCTGCTAATTTTTTGTATTTTTAGTAGAGACGGGGTTTCACCGTGTTAGCCAGGATGGTCTCAATCTCCTGACCTCATGATTCGTCCGCCTCGGCCTCCCAAAGTGCTGGGATTACAGGCATGAGCTACCGTGCCCAGCCAACTATTTGAATTCTTATCTTCCAGCTATTTAGAAATATATAATAGCATATTGTAAACTATAGTCACCATACTGATCTACCTAACATTAGGTCTTATTTCTTCTAGCCAATGATGTATTTGTACCTATTAACCAACTTCTCTTCATCATCTCCTTTCCCCACCCCTTCCTCACCTCTGGTAACCACCAATCTACTTTGTATATTGATGAAATCCACTTTTTTGCTCCCACTGCTGAGTGAGAACATGTGATATTTGTCTATCTGTGCATGGCTCATTTCACTTAATGACCTCCAGTTTCATCCATGCTGCGGCAAATGGCAGGATTTCATTTTTTTTTATGGCTGAACAGTATTCCACATTTTATTCATCTTGTTCATCCATTGATGGGCACTTGGATTGATTCCATATTTTGGCTGTTGTAAATAGTGGTGCAATATCTAGTTATTCAATCAAATTGAAGACTTCAGAAATATTGCCAATATAACTAAAACTCATCTTTTATTGAAACAGAGAAAGATAGCATTGACCTTAGATCTAATTGCAGCCATTTGTGTTTTGGGGAGATTGAAACCTGGATAAAGGGGCTATAGGGACAGTTCAAAGTCACATTGTAAGGGGGTCTCCATTCATAATGGCACATTCACTGGTGACTGTGATCTGAAGTTGTTAGGTGCTCTCTAAGTGGAGTAGAAAGTTGCTTGGCAAGAGAGGCCCAATCATTGCAAACCAGAGAGGTAGTTTCCATGTTATTTTTGGTGCTTCCTTAATTAGAAGTCTTAGGATTCTAAGAACGGTGAATAGTGATCAACTTTCCGTTATTTTTGTAAAATCGTATTCTAGTGTGTCCAAATGTGTCTGACAATTTGTGTATTTGTTTTTTTTTTTTTAGGTTTTTCTTTTATGGTTTCAAGTTTTGTGGGTTTTGTTTTTCAGAAAAGCAAAATGAATTCAGACAGTTATCTGTCACTCTAAGTCATTTAAGAAAGAGCTAATGGAAAATAGGGCCAATAGCTATATACTGATCAAATATCAGACAAATAGACCCAGGAATAAAGGATCCCCAAAAAGCAAAAGTAGAGAAAGAGCCTTTTCAGTGGAGAACAAAACAGATTTTTGCATAGATTAGAAGCATCATACCATAGCTATCTACTTTCTTAAAAATTGAGGATATCATAGAAACAATAAAATAGATAAAATGCACTAATCATAAATGTTCATCTGGATGAGTACATGAGTGAGTGAGTGTGTGTGTGTGTGTGTGTGTTTTCATGCAACCACCACCCACATCAATACCTGCAGTATCCCATGGAGTTGTCCCTACTCTACCCAATACCTGCAGGTATTGTTCAGTTCTGACAGGTAGCATCACTGGATAAATTATATTTCTGGTCTAAAAGGAATTGAAGTTTTAAACTAGGAAAGTCTAATAACTTATTTACCATTCATCAACTTAACAAGTGTTTAATGATTGCTCTATAATAAACTACACAGGCCCTGGCTACTCAGCAGTGAATACAGCAGAAATAATTTCTCATTATTATCAATAATGCTGCAACCATCCTTTTTAACATTTTGAAAGTCTTAATTTCCTTCAATTTTGTCCTAATCGTGTATCTTTGTAAAATATCTTGTAAATATCCATGTATATTTTCTTTCTATATCTTTAATATTGGGTTTGAAATAATTTTTTTGAAGTATTTTTTTGAAATAATTTTTTTGACTTTGAATGTAGACAGAATTAATGAGAACAAGGGAAGGTAACTGTTCCTCTCTTAACCTGCTGGGATCTCTGGCTATCAGGACCAAGCAGCCTTAGCTATAGTGCAATTATTAACCAGGAGCAGCATGTCCCTGGTGAAGGCAAAGTGCCCAGACTGAAAAGAATGCATGTTCTTGTTGTGAGTTATATTATTAGTGACTGTGGTGCAAGAGGAGAATAGTCAAAGAAGGTTGTAAGAAGATGAAGATGGAATGTCACAGGGGAATGCTGCATGGATGATAGCTTCCGTAGGTGGAAATAAATCTCCACACCTCATTTCATTTTTGAAATACACAGGTTTTCTCTTAAGGGAGAAGTAGGAGGTGAATCTTGGCTGTTATGTCAGAAGCTTCTCTGCAGTCCTCACATCTCAATGACAATAGGATGCTTGCTGAGTGTCTTCCCCCAGAAAGGAAGAAATTCCTAAGATAACTGTAAATTCCAAATACTCCTCTGGGCCCATGCTTTTGGAGATTTCAGTCCTATCATAGGAGGTCAACATACGACTTTCTTAAATGAGAACCAAACTTAGATGCAGTTGTTCTTAGATGCCATTCATAGAAAGGAGAAAAGTACCTTTCAGTATTTTACCATCTTAAAGAGATGTCTACTCTCATTCATTTTAATAAACAATGGGCATAAAGGATAGAAAGCCAATCTATCTCCATAAGGAATGGCTTCTGGAAAGTGGGACTTGGTCTACAAGAATTTATGAGGGCAGCAAAAGCAATCACCAAACTGGCCATTTAGCATTACCAAAAAGATTTAGGAAGAAAATAGGGAGAGCTTGCAGACCAGTGTCCCAAGTAGTTGCTGGAGTTTGCTATTCTTTTTCTTCTGAGAGAGAATCAATGGTAAGCTTCCCAGATCAACACTTATTTCAGACAATTAAATAGAAGGACTCATGATTGACATGTTTTCATGTTATTCTTTCCTGGTTTGACATAGAAAATCTACTGGAATTGGGCTAATTTACAAATGAAGGGGTTTCTTTTCTCTTTGGTTTGTGGACGTAATTGTCTCCATTAGCTTTAATGGGAGTTCGGGGGGCTGGATCTGAAATAGGAATGATGGCTTACCGTGGAGTGTTAGCTCTGTGCTATTAAAACCATAGAAAGGAAATGCAGTGTTCATTTTGATGTTCAACCTCTGCTCTGTGAAGAAAATAGGAGCTGTTTGAAAACATTTACATTTTTCTCTATCAGTGCCTTACAAAGAAGTAAAAGGAAGCCCCAGTGTACACAAGAACAGTTTTATGTGAGCATTGAAAATATTAAGGATCATCTTAAAAACATCACAAACATTTCGTGTTGAGTAATGGGATATAAGCAGCAGTAAACACAGGTTGCCCAGCTTCTGCATCTTGTCACCAATACAAGTATGTCTCCAAAAGGTCAGGTGGGCCAATAAAAAAGTTCCATAAAATTCAGAGAGTGACAACCTCATCTCTTGGGAAATGAATATGAGATATTATCTGGGAAGTATTTCACAGTGAGGGTCTCTGTTTTGTTCTAAGACTGTGTATCAAGAGTGCTATAGGCATTTGGACAAGATAATGAAGTTCACACTAAATTGGAAACCAGCTTAATTAATGAATTAACCATCACTTGGCATTATGTACTCTGTGAAAATGATAAAGGGCTCTGGGTGAAAGAAAGTCTACTTAGGATTTAATTCATTTCTATGAATGTTAATGGTCTTGTCATAGTCTGGCACGTATTTGGCACTCTATAGCATTTGTTGAATGAAAGCATGAATGACTGCTTATAATATGCAATGCATTGTTCTAACCAAGAGAGTCAAATATGGCTGTCGGTCTCAATAAACTGTTACAGGAAAGAGGTCTGGATCCAGACCCCAAGAGAGGGTTCTTGGATCTCATGCTAGAAATAATTCAGGGCGAGTCCAGAGAGTAAAGTGAAAGCAAGCTAATTAGGAAAGTAAAGGAACAAAAGAACGGCTACTGCATAGGCAGAGCAGCCCCAAGGCGCTGGTTGCCCATTTTTAAAGTTATTTCTTGATTATATACTAAACAAGGGGTGGATTATTCATGCCTCTCCTTTCTAGACCATATAGTGTGACTTCTTGATGTTGCCATGGCATTTGTAAACTGTCATGGCGCTGGTGGGAGTGTAGCAGTGAGGACGACCAGAGGACACTCTTCTGGCCATCTTGGTTTTGGCAGGTTTTGGCCAGCTTCTTTACTGATACCTGTTTTTATCAGCAAGGTCTTTATGACCTGTATCTTGTGCTGACTTCCTAACTCATCCTGTAACTTAGAATGCCTTAACCATCTGGGAATGCAGCCCAGCAGGTCTCAGCCTCATTTTACCCGGCCCCGATTCGAGATGGAGTTGCTCTGGTTCAAATGCCTCTGACAAAACCACAATACAACAGATACATACGCAAACCTAGAGAATCCTTTTCCCAGCTCTAATGGTTTAAATACAAATACAAAGCAGATTATTCTAAGTGAAGAGGTTTTTTTTGTTTTTGTTTTTTGTGTTTTTTTTTTTTTTCAGAAGTATACAGTAAGTATAATTGGAGAACTACAAAAGGGAGTGATAAATTCTGTCTGAAGAGTTCTAGGAAGGCTTCAGGGAGGAAGCAATAGTTGACCTAGATGTCTGATAGAAACAAAAGGAAAGACTAAGCAGAGGACCACAAGTGAGGAGACATACACTCTTTAATTGTACAGTGTAGCTAAAGCTAATTGGGTGTGTGTGGAAAGACCATGTAGGTGGAGGAAGGTAGAGGTGCACACACTTCTAATCAAATTGTGAAAGGTCTTGAATATCATATGAAGGATTTGGGGTTTTTTTTAAAATTATGGGATAATTTTTTAAAAGAAAAGAGGCTGATGCCATGATTCAATCTGAGTTTTAGGAGGGATTTTCACATCAATGTAGACAGTATATTGAGAAGGAGAAAAACAGGGGTAGACGTTGATATGCATGTAGAGCCATTTTAATAATCAAGTGATAATGATGGTGGTCTGTGCAAAAGCAGGAACAGTGGCAATAGGGACAGGGAAATAATGTATCTACCATCCCCCACAGCCCCCATCCACCCATCCACTGATCCATCCCTTCACTCAATCAACAGGTCTCTGAAGTGCTGCAGCCGACACCAGTACTTCCTCAGCAGCAATTTTATCTCCTTGATTTTTCCAACAAACCTTGATTTCTTTCTGTTATCGGGCAGCCATATACTTTTGGAGAAGCTAAACTCACCCTCAGTCCCAGGCAGCTGATCTCAATTAGCCTAAACCATTAATTCATCCATGCAATATTTACTGGCTATGTTTTCAGTTCAAGGCATTATTTCTGGAACCAGGGATACAGCAGTGAGATGAATAGCCATATTCCACTGATTAAGATGCTCACACCCTCTCTTCAGAGACACTGCCTTTGACTGGATACATTGAAATTAGTTATAGTCAGATTTGTAATGCTCACTCATATCTTAAGCTATTTCCTGGGCGCAGATTTCCCCTTGCAGTTAGGCACGACCAAAGTGACTATTTCTGGCCAATGGACTGTGCATGGAAGTGACAGCGTAAATTCTAGGCCAGCATTCTCCTCCCCTGCTGTTCTGAGTGAATGGGCCCCACATTCCCATTGGTCCAGGCTACAACTTACCAGGCTGAATCTCAGTGTCTGCATGGAGGATGGTGTCCCAGAGGATCACCATTACCTGAGCAGGCTTCACTTGAAATAGAAACAAGCCTTTGTTTACACAATAATTAAGATTTGGAGTGTTGATTCTTACTGTAGCAAAACCTAAACTCACTAATATAGCAATCAACACTAATATTTAGGTATTAGCTAAGTGGTATAGGAACCTCGGGAAAGTAGCAACTCACAGATAAAAGGAGTCAAAAAGAAAGAAGACTTTGAAGGTGATGCTCGAGCTGGGTCATGAGAATGGAGTTAGCTATGCAGATATGCAAGTAAGAGGCTTCATTGTAGTGGAAACATGCTGGGCCAAAGCTGGGGGTGGAGGGGCTTCAGTGGCCTGATGTGCTGGGGGGAATCATGCCTGGCTTCCTTTGGCTGCAAGTAGAATGTGTGGCTGAGAGAAAGGCTTTTGTCAGGCCAAGAGTTCAGCTCGTTACAGCAGAAAGCCTTTCGAGCACGCTGACTGTGGATGGTGAAAGACAGCAAGAGTTCCAAGTAAAAGAAGAAAATCAAATGTCAGAGCATCTACTTAATCATGATAATTAGGAGTAGAATTAAGGGTTTCCTTTCCAATTCAGGCTTTCAGTCCTTGCTGTCACTAAATACCATTAAATGAAGTGATATAACCTATTAGGGTCTTTCAGTCCATTCCCTCTGGGCCCACAGAGGTCTCTTTTGAGAGATGAAAACTTTGGAACCAGTGGTGTAAATAGAAATTATCCAGGCAGAATTAACAGGAGTGGGCGGAGGCCATTTGAGTTGTGTATATTTATAGTCTAAAAAAGGAGACCTAAAAATACCCTCAGAGCAGTGACATATTTTGTGGTCGATTTAGTTCTGTCGAGAGGGAGAATTATACCACTTACCAGGCATAATTGTTTTTAAAATGTCTTCTCTATGGCTCACAAACTTTATAATAAAGAAGTACGTGCTGTCTGTTATTTGAAGAAATGAAAATACCATGTTTCATCAATTCTGAGACACATTTTTTTTTTTTAACATTTCAACATCTCCATAATCAGGATATGTCTCAACTCATGGTGTACCATAGTTTGACTGGCAGCATTTGTTGCATCATAGAATTACAGGCATTGTTGAGTTAATGAAATGCGGTCAATGCCAATCAGCTGAAGGAGTTCAAAATGGCTGCCTCTGAGACGCTACATAGATGGTGTGGTGAGGGTGGTAAGGGACTGCTATTGTAGTAACAATATTGTGAAATTATTTGACTCTATGTATATGTGTACTTTATTTAAAAAAAAAAACTTAAATATTATGTTTAAAACTTTTTTTTGTTGTTGTTTGTTTTTTTTTTTTTGAGATGGAGTTTCGCTTGTTGCCCAGGCTGGAATGCAGTGGTGTGATCTTGGCTCACCGCAACCTCTACCTCCCAGGTTCAAGTGATTCCCCTGCCTCAGCCTCCCAGGTAGCTGGGATTATAGGCATGTGCCACCATGCCTGTCTAATTTTGTATTTTTAGTAGAGATGGGGTTTCTCCATGTTGGTCAGGTTGGTCTTGAACTCCTGGCCTCAGGTGATCCACCCACCTTGGCCTCCCAAAGTGCTGGGATTACAGGCATGAGCCACTGCACCTGGCTAAAAAGTTTTCTTAAAGAAGGAAGTACATGCTGTCATAGAACTTGTTCCATATCTTGAGGGAATTAATAGCCTAGAAAATATTCTTTGGTCACCTTGCAGAACTAAAGAAAATTTTGTTTTTCTCCAATATTTCTTGGCATTTCTTTAAAAGGAGAAAACCATGGTAACTAATACTTGGGACAAAAAAAACCTCCTACTTGAAGGCAGAAATATGCTACTTATTTTTGTATTTATCCCAAAGCCTGGAGTTCAAGCCAATCAAATAAACACATTGATTTAGTTTCATAATAAATGTTGACCAAGTGCCTATTCTGAGCCAAGCAGAGTTCTAAGTGCTGGGGATAAAGTGGTCAGCAAAATAGACCGATTTTTCGGCCATAAGAAAATTGCATTTGAGTAGGGAAAGGAGATTATAGGAAAGTAAATGAGCAAATGTATATAATGTCAGATGGTGTTAAGTACCATGGAAAAGTATATACTAGGAAACGGGTAGGGAGTGTTATGACTTTTTCCTTAGTTCAGCTAAGTGCTGGGTTCTTGTCACATGGCCATGAAAGATTAGGCTTGCAGAGGCTTTGAAGGGTGAGAAAAAAATGGAATTTATTGGGCAAAAAGGGAACGAAGGGAAACATGGACTCTCCACAAAGCCAGAGTCCTGCTAATGCATTTCCTGCCTCGTAGATTGAATTCCAGATACCACCCAGGAATAGGAGGGGTCGAGCTCCTCCTGCTGCAAAAGAACTTCCAAAGGCTCCACCCCAGGACGCAGGTTGGTCAGAGATTCTGCCAGGGAACCCTTCCCACCTGGCTGTCTCAGAAGCATTGGGGCTTGTTTGCTCTTATATAGAGAGTGACTGGAGAGAGCCTTACCATAATATGTGCTGAGACCAAGAGGAAATGAAGTCGAAATCATGTGAATATCTAGGAAAAAGAGGGATCCAGGCAGAAGGAGCCAGCAGTGCAAAAACCTTGGCCTGGGACGTGCATCACACAATTTTGGGAAAGTAAAGAGACAAGCATAGATGGAGTTGTGGGAGCAAGGGGGAGAGTAATGGGATACAGGTCAGAGTGGTCTTGGAGGTTAGATTAGGTTGGACCTAGTAGGTCACTCTAGGAACTTTGGCTTTTTTTCTGAGTATTAAAAGGAACCACTGAAAGCTGTCAAGAGAAGTGTGTGGTCTATTATAGAGTTAACTGTATCTCCCCAAAGTTTATATGCTGAGGTCCTATCCCCCAGTACTTTGGAATGTGACTATATTTGGAGATACGGCCTTTAAAGGGGTAATTTAGGTAAAATAGAGTCCTATGGGTGGACTCTAATCCGATAAGACTGATGTCCTTGTAATAAGAGGAGATTAGGATACATAGGTATGCACACACAGAGGAAACATCAGGTGAAGACTCAGGGAGAAGGTGGCCATCTACACACCCAGGAAGAGAAGCTTCAGAATGGAATCAACTTTGTCAACACCTTGATGTTGGACTTCCAGCCTCCAGAGCTGTGAGAAAATAAATTTCTGTTGTTTAAGCCACCCAGACTGTAGTACTTTCTCAGGGCATCCCTAGCGCACTAATGCACTGACCTCCCCTTGAAAACAAATCTTTCTAGCCTCTGTGTGAGCAAAGGCGTGGGGTGGACAGTCACAGCTGGGAGACCAGGCAGAGGTGATTTTGATAATCCAGGTAAGATTGGATGGTGCTTAGTTCTGAGAGTTAGAAGTAGGAGTGGTAAGAAATGGTCAGGTTTGGGACATATGTTGAAGGTAGAATGGACAATTTGCTCTCAAAATAGATGCTGGGTGTGTGATAAAGAATGGAGTGAAGACTGCAGAGTTTTGGGCCTAAACAACTAGAAAAATGAAGTCACCATTTTCTGAGATGGGAAAGACAGAAGGAGGAGCAGGTTTGGGAGAAGGCTGTGGGAATCAATCAAGAGTTTGATCTGTGCGTGTGGATTTCACATGCCTTTTTGAGAGCCATTTACTGGATGTTCCAGGCCAAGTAGTGGCACATAGAAGGGCTTGAATAATTTTTTCCCGGTGTGATTTTTTTTTCCCCGTCTGCTGAGCCTGCAGCAGATGATCATAACATGCTCACTGAATAAAGGAGTGGACAAATCTGAAGGTGAGAACTTTAGCTTTGCTCTTGTTGACACTGGGAAAAGCATTTCTCCCTGTTTGCATCTGAAAAAATATACATATCTGAAAAAAAATGAATGCTACCATTGAACTATCTTGCTTTAAACTAGTCTGATTTTTTAAATCAATGATGATGTGATGGCAGCTCATGGATGCACATTATTAAAACATGTGCTGCATTTTTTTGGAGGGAATTTTCCAAATGTATTGAAATAGGACATACAATTCAAACAACAAAATGTTTCATGTTCTATAACCTTTCTGGAATAGTTATTGGTCCTTCCCTCCCAGTAAACTGTTTATTTCTTCATGTTTCTTGAGGTTTTTGTTGAGACCTCCAAGCAAAGCACCCTTTCAAGGCTATACCCTCATTGACTTGGCTAAGAGTAGCAACTCAAGTGATTATGTCCAAATATAGTAAGATGGCAGCCAGTATCCTTTGAAAGAGATAGAGCAGACTAGAGAAATTATAAAATTCTACCCAGCTGACACACTGTGATACAAATAAATATTTGTGGATTAAATTTTTCCAGGAATGATTTTTTCTTGATATTATTTTAATAACATTTTAAGCTTACAGAAAAGTGTCAAGATTGGTACAAGGAACTCCTGGATACCCTTTACCCAGAATCACCAGTTGTTTACATTTTAGCCTACTCTATGTGGGTATGTGTCTGTGTATGCTCACACATACATACTTATATGTGTATATGCATTTAATTTTTTTCTGAGTTATATGAGATAATTGGAGATATCATGCCTCTTTATCACTAAATACTTCAGTATATATTTTTTATAAAACATGAATGTTCTCTTATACAATCATGCTATCATGATAAAAAAAATCAGGAAATTTAACATTGACACAATACAGTACTATTACTTAATCCACAATCCAACCATACTCAATTTTTCCAGTGGTGACAATAATGTTCTTTATAGGCATGTTTTTCTTCAGTCCGTGATCTGATCCAAGACCACATATTGTCTTTGCTTGTCACAGCCTGTTTTCCTTTAATCTAGAACTGTTTTTCAGCCTGTCTTCATCTTGATCTTGACATTTTTGAAAAGTAGAGGCCATTTATTTTGTGGAATGCCTATTTGTCTTGTCTGATATATCCTCTTAAGTAGATGTAGGTTCTGTATTTTTGGTAGGAAGAGAACACGTGGATATTGTGTCCTTCTTTGTGCATCATATCAGGGAGGATGTGTCTGTTTGTCCCAGTATTGGTGACTGTAGCTTTGCTCACATGGTAAGATGATGTCTACCAGCTCTCTCCATTATAAAGTTACCATTGCTCCTTTTGGAGTGAATAAGTAATTTGTTGGGCAATACCATGAGACTTACGTAAGTATCTGGTTCTTTATTACAATTTCACCTACTTTATATACATTGATGAATTTCTGCCTTTTGGTTGATTGATTTTTATTGGCTATAGACTGAAGCATCTTCTTCCACAGCTTTTCATGATAGTGTATGGCATCTATTGAACCAAATACATGCAGAATTATTCCTTTCCAGATTGATCTGTAGAGCTCGGCGGGTCATACCTGAGGCACACATGTACTGATGGCATTCATTGGTAGCGATACCTTGACTAATTAATGCTCTGACAGGGTGTCAAAAAATTAATGGAACTCCTGGGAATCTGAAAGGGTCTGTGTCAGTCATTATTTAATATTTGAAGACCATCTTATATAGCTGACAGTTCCATGTATGCAGAGTGTGTTATCTACATATACTTCTGGATGTTACAATAAGTGTTATAATACCAATCCTTGACATAAGATTGCTTTGTTTTCATTTGCCTTTTTCTTTCAAAAGTGAAATGCAGCAACCTTCCAGTTGCCTGAGATTTCATTTATGTTTCAATAAATTGAAGAGTTGCATAGCTAAATATAAAAATATACTTTCTAGCAATTTTAATAATCTTTCTTTTCGTAACATGGAAGTATATAGATGTTGCCATTCACAAATCCATATGATGGCTTCCACTTCCTCTCCTTGTTACAAAAGTTTTACATTTGAGTGGGCATGCATTGTACTTTTTTCTCAGTTTTTCCATGAATAACAACTATGCAACACCAGGCAAACCAAATTAAGGTACAAGTTATTTATGTGTTTAAATGATAATCCATGGCAAACGGTGAATATTATTGACCCAAGAGTATTGAATTCATAAATAATAAACTTATTTTAAAAATATTTAGCAAAATGGAAAAAAACATTCTCAGAAGTCCTCAGTTCTCTTGTATGTCTTATATGTCTCTTATATGTCTATATGATGTCTTACAGATCATCAAATTCTCCTAGGTGATTATAACATTTAAAGATCAGTTCAGCCCTGGGTTGGGGCCACACAAACTCTGGAGGAACCATGGCCTGGCCCACTCCAGGATTTGTTTGCTAATAACTGTTTCCTTCCAGATTCTTCCAACCCTCATATGTACCTGTGTCGACACAGGGGCTTAAATGAGAGATTTGAATAAATTAAGGAATAAAGCTAGTACTTACCGACATGGGTGGTTAACATAGTTTAATAGAATGCTTTTGTTACTGGAAAGGGGTCCCAATCCAGACCCCAAGAGAAGGTTCTTGGATCTTGTGCTAGAAAGAATTCAGAGCAAATTCATAGATTAAAGTGAAAGGAAGTTTATTAGGAAAGTAAAGGAATAAAAGAATGGCTACTCCATAGACAGAGTAGCCTTGAGGGCTGCTGGTTGCCCGTTTTTATGGTTATTTCTTGATTATATGCTATTCATATCTTTCCTTATTAGATCATCTAGGGTAACTTCCTGACATTACTATGTCATCTGTAAACTGGCATGGCAGCGCTGGTGGGAGTGCAGCAGTTAGAACAACCAGAAGTCACTCTCATCACCATCTTGGTTTTGGTGGATTTGGGCTGGCTTCTTTACTGCAACCTGTTTTATTAGCAAGGTCTTTATGACCTGTATCTTGTGCTAACTCCTGTCTCATCCTGTGACTTAGAAGGCCTTAACCATCTGGTAACGTAGCCCAGTAGGTCTCAGCTTTGTTTTACCCAGCCCCTATTCAAGATGGAGTCGCTCTGGTTCACACCCTTCTAACATTCTCAGGGTGCCATTTGTAGAGAGCTTTCTTCAGAACCACGTGTAGAGTGACGTAGAATGGGATTTCTGCTTGCCTGTTGTTGTAGGATTTGTAAAGCAAGTCTCAAGCATCACTTCCAGTGCAGTGAGGAATGTAAGTGTCTTGGAATTCTTAATGTGCTCTTATATTGCAAGACCGAACTCACAATCTGTTTAGAGACAGCAAGAGACAAGTATTAAACTCTGATCTTGGCCGTATGTGCTCAAAATGAGAACTCCTAGGTTTAACAGTTTGATTATAGTGAAAGGGATGAGCATGCAAAAACCTGCCAGACTAAAGGAATGATGATGGCCCAGGGTTGTATCTTTTTGTCAGACGTGAGATCCAGCAAATCTTGAAAGAAAGTAGATACACAGAGACCTTGTGCTCATAATGGGGTGACCATCTTAAAGAACCCCTAGTTTCCTTACTATGGACTGAATATTATTGCCTTGCAAAAGGCGTCCCTTCCAACCATGTTCTTTTTAATGGGAGTAGCAAATGCAGCAGCACAGGAATTAATTAATTGTTTTGTGAGAACTAAGCTCTGATTTTTTTCTTATCTTGCCCAATTATCTGAGGGGTCTGGGGAGTCATGTCCTACAAACCATAAATTCTCATCAGATGTGTTTTGTATGTATCATTGATTTACTTTCCAATCTGACTCTGGCATAACAATATATGACAAAGAAGAAAATCAAAATATTTTACCCCAAAACATGTTTCTTTGCCATATTTTGAAATGGTCCTGCGAAGCCGTCCTTTGTGGGGAGAAATTTGCATCTGTAAAGAATCTCTGTTAACACAGCTAGATCTTTTTTTTTGCAGGCCCTCCCAATCCTGAAGAGATTAACTGAGTGTCTACCACCTTTTGAAGGTCTGAAAGGAAAACATTTGTCTTGTTTTTTCTCTAAGGGCAGCCACTATGAGACTTCAAAAGAACCTCCACAATCTTTTATCTTAACTCGAACATTTCCTTTCTATTGATCCCAGGTCTTTAGACAAACTTAACCAATTGTCAACCAGGAAATGTTTAAATTTACCTATAACCTGGAAGCTTCCCACTTTGAATTGTCCAGCCTTTCTTGACCAAACCAGTGTATTTCTCAGATGTCTTTGATCTCTCATGCCTCCCTAAAATGTATAAAGCCCAGCTGCACCCCAACCACCTTGGGAGCATGTTCTCAGGACCTCCTGGGGACTGTGTCATGGGCCATGGTCACTCATATTTGGCTCAGAATAAATCTCTTCAAATATTTTATAGAGTTTGACTCTTTTTGTTGACATGTATCATATTTGGAGTATGGCTGGGATGCTGTGTCGTCTATGGGATGAATAGGCTCTTCTTACCTAGGTATGTGTATACTTCGTAAAGTTTCCAGCAGTGTCCCTGAAGCTTTCAAATATTCACCGCTATTTAGAAGAACTAAGTTATGGTTCAGTGACTCCAGTAATTCCTTTATGCAAAATCCAACAAGGCATCTACAGATTTAAAGTGAAATCTTACCCTCTTTGGGAGGTTCCTTACAGAGCCAGGAGAGCCTGGCTGCCTCTTGTTGGCTGTCCCCATGGATTCTGCTTCCCTTCGATGCTTGTTTATTGAACATGTGGGCTAATAGGCCACTGTTTTATTAAGTGGAAGAGTTTATGGGCGGCTGGATGGTCAATAACATTGACCATTCATAAATCAAATAATTAAGTCCGATGAAGCCTAGACAAAGTAGGCTGACCATTGCATATAAAGTAACTTCCCAGGGGCACCTCAGTGGGTATAGTTGATTTTGCTAGACTCCAAGTCTGGGATTTAGCTTGTAGTAGTAGCTTTGAGATCTGTGAATGCATAGTAATACACACATCACAGCCTCTAACTGGGTATTTGTCTCAATTCCCCCACTACAGTGAAAAGGTCACATGTAGCGAGTTGCTCCTTCCCCAGGGGCATTCCTGTCTCTGAACCTGCCAGGACTCAGACAAGAAAGCTGACATCACCATATATGCCTCACATTCCTACAGTGTTAGCTGTTTCTATGGGGAGTCCTTCTTACTGGAAAGGGGTCCCAATCCAGACCCCAAGAGAGGCTTCTTGGATCTTACACAAGAAGGAATTCAGGGCAAGTTGATAGAGTAAAGTGAAAGCAAGTTTACTAAGAAAGTAGAGAAATAAAAGAATGGCTACTCCACAGACCGAGCAGCCCTGGGGGCTGCTGGTTGCCCAATTTTATGGTTATTTTTTGATGATATGCTAAACAAGGGGTAGATGATTTATTCCTCTCTTTTTAGGCCATATAGGGTAACTTCCTGACATTGTCATGCATTTGTAAACTTTCATGGCGCTGGTGGGAGTGTAGTGGTGAGGATGACCAGAGGTCACTCTTGTCACCATCTTGGTTTTGGTGGATTTTGGCTGGCTTCCTTACTGCAACCTGTTTGATCAGCAAGGTCTTTATGACCTGTATTTTGTGCTGACCTCCTATCTTATCCCGTGACTTAGAATGCCTTAAACACCTGGGAATGCAGCCCAGTAGGTTCGAGCCTTGTTTTACCCAGCTCCTATTCAAGATGGAATTCCTCTGGTACAGACACCTCTGACATCCTTGCTGGCTATTTCCTCTAGGGAAGAACTGGAAGGTTTTCAGAGCCCTTTTCTCACTTTCTCTCCGTGGCTATATCAAGGGCAGGAAATCCTAGAAACAAAAGAACCCCCCAATTAACTCAGTGCCTTCTTTAGCTTTTAGAAATCGTAATAACAATGCTATTATTGGCTAGGCACGTTGGCTTATGCCTGTAATTCCAGCACTTTGGGAGGCCAAGGTGGGCAGATCACAAGGTCAAGAAATCGAGACCATCTTGGCCAACATGATGGAACCCTGTCTCTACTAAAAACACAAAAATTAACTGGGTGTTTAACTGGGAGTGGTGATGTGTGCCTATAGTCCCTACTTGGGAGGCTGAGGCAGAAGAATCACTTGAACCCGAGAGGCGGAGGTTGCAGAGAGCTGAGATCGTGCCACTGCACTCCAACCTGGTGAGAGAGTGAGGCTCCTTCTCAAAACAAAAATAAACAGACAAACAAAAAATGCTTTTATTTACCATGCATGGAGCACCTGTGATGTACCAAATTTTACACTATTATCCTTACACAAATTGACTTGGAGCCTTAAAGCACTCTTGCAGGCCAGGGACTGCTCATTTTACAGATATACTAGGCTTGCAATATAAAGCAATAAGACTGTGGTTCAAACTTGGACCAGATTACCCTAACAGATTTTAGGATGGATGAGTAAGCCTAAGGCCACAGAATTCTGAGGTTGGAGTTATCCAGCTTCACTGTAACACATATTTCTAGGGTTTAAGCCTGAGCTGGGAGGGTGAGAAGAGGATGTTGAGGATATGAGGACATAGATTCACAGAGCTTTGTGATCCCAAGAGGACAGTGACTATTACTCATATAGCGTTTGTAGGGCATAGCGATCATTTTTCTAGGCTCTTATGTGTATAATTTTGCAATTAATCCTCCCTGTGACCCTGTGAGATGTGTACAATAGGTCCTCATTTAACATTCTCGGTAGATTCTTTGAAACTGTGACTTGAAGTCAAACGGTGTATGGCTGGTCCTGGAATAATGCTGTTTCCTTCAACATTGTTTTGTTGATAGAGGAAAAAAATTGGTTTCATTTTACATCGTTTTGCTTAGTTTCCAAGAACCTATTGAAGATATTAATTGAGAATCTGCTGTGTTGTTATGATCCCCAGTGCAGAGTCTTAGGCGGGTAGCAGCTTCCACAGTGCCCTAATCTGTTTCCTAGCTTTACTGAGGTATAAATGACAAATAAAAATTGTATATATTCAAGATGTACAATGTGATGATTTCATATACATATACATTGTGAAATGGTTACCACAAACCAGCTAATTAACTTATCCATCACCTAACATAGTCTTCCTTCCTTCCTTTCTCTCTCTCTCTCTTCCTTTCTCTCTCTCTCTTTCTCTCTTTTTCTCTTTTTTCTTTTTTTCATTCTTTCAATTTTTAATTTTTATTTTTGTGGGTATGTAGTAGATATATATGTTGATGGGGTAGTTGAGATACATTGATACAGGCGCACACAATGTGTAATAATCACATCAGGGTAAATGGGGAATCTGTCCCCTCAAGCAATAACCTTTGTGTTATAAGCAATCCAGTTATACTCTTCTGGTTATTTAAAAATGCACCAGTTATTACTATAGTCACCCTGTTGTGCTATCAAGTAACAGATCTTCCTGCCTTCCTTCCCTCCCTTTCTTCTTTCTTTCTTTCTTTCTGGAACATTTAAGATCTGCTCTTTGAACAAATCTCAAGTATACAACCTGGTATTATGAACCATAGTCAGCATACTGTACCTTAGGTATCCAAAACTTCTTCTTCTTAGAATAGAAATGTTGTGTCCTTTGACCAACTTCTCCCCATTTTCCAAATCCTGAGCTGCTGGTAACCACCAATCTGCTCTCTTCTTCTACAAGTTTCACTTTTTAAAATTCCACGTATAAGTGAGGTCATGCAGTATTTGTCTTTCTGTGCCTGGCTTATTTCACTTAGTATAATATCTTCCAGGGCCATCCAGGTTGTTGCAAATGAGAGGATTTCCTTCTTTTTAAAGGCTGAATAATATTGTGTGTGTGTGTGTGTGCACGCGCATAAACTGACGCTTAGCTGTTTCCATGTCTTGGCTGTTGTGAGCAGAGTTGCACATAGTCCTCTAAATCTGCATGTTACAGCTAAAACTCACATAAATCTGTAGTAAGGTCAACAGCAGTAAGGTCAACAGCTTTTTCAGTTCATTGTCACTATAAAATTTGATTTGTGGTGATACTTTTGGGTCAATGTGTACATTGTCTAATAAAATCTAAGACAACTGTCTCATCATAGACTCCTTTTGATTTGTAAATATTTGTTTTAATTACAATGACGATTTTTTAAACAATGAAATTATTTTTTAAAAAACCTTCTAACTGAAAGCTTTTCAATGGAAAAGGAAGGATTCTCAGATATTTTCATTCTTTGAGTAAATCAGGTCATTTAGGAGAAATGTGAAGGAAACCATTACATCTCAGCTCCCTGCTTGACGCCTGAATTGCTGACAAGGGAGAATCATTGCCGTAAATGGAACTTACACAACACAAGCCTTTAACTGTAGCAAACAAGAAGGCCCTCCAAAGACTCTTATTAAAAATCATAATTGTATTTCTGAGTTACACGGTAACACACCTACTGGATTTCTGAAGATTAAGTAGCCCTTCACAGGTCATCTATCCATAGTTGTAACAATGACGTTACTACTTTACATAAAATAGTATATGGTTTAGAATAGAAGAGTGATTAAAAAATCACAAATTAATCCAAAAAATAAGGAACAAAAACTATCATAGAATTATGTACGGTTTTCTTACTAATCAAGTCACATAGGTTTCTGTAGAAAAAAAATTAGAAAAATTCAAGTAAACAAGAATATGGAATTGTCCATAGTGCCATGACTCAGACAGACTCATGGGTGGTGGTCGGTTTTCATGGTTTTATTTCCAATGACACCAATTAGTGACTGTGTGATTCTGCTTCATGTAATTACTATTGCTAGTCAGGAGGCTGTCCTGATTTCTAGTCACTTCTAACAGTCTTCCTACTGAAGGTGGGATGGTTGTACCATTTTTGGCCAAATGATGGGAAAAGAAATGAGAATAATACAATGCATTGGGACTTCTCATTTACCAACTATAAATGAGAATAACACAGTGCACTAGGACTTACCAATCTAATTCAGTGAGGGATAAGCTGTTCCCTGTAAAGTTATGCCACAAGTCAAGGGCAAAGTTGGGGTAAAGCCCAAGATTGAGTCTTTCCATTTTCAATTGTTCTGATTTTTAATTTGGACAACTCCACCCTCCTGGTAGATGCCAGAAATTTTTGGCAATGACATATTCCCCAACTTGGTGTGATCTTTGTCTTCATCTCAAGCAGCCACTTTCTTGTTTCTTGTCACAGGTGTTCAGATGAATCGGTTTTCTGCCTGGGCACCTCTCCTCTAAGTCTCTGGTGATATAAGCAAAGAGTTCTAGGTGAAGCGGTAACTAGTGTTTTTATCTTCGCTTTTAGCCTCCATTTTAGCTTAATTCTCATAGTAACAAGGGCAGGAGGTGGGGGCATTGGAAAGGACAAGAACTAAAGAGGCTAACAAAGAAGACAGTCACCCATTGGAGGTCAGATAGATTGAAGGCCACAGTCAGGGTGAGTCACGGGCTGGCCAGCATTCACAGGGGTGATGTGAGGGCAGAAATCTAGGAAATGACCCACACCCTGAAACAGAAGGATCAAGAAGCCAAATCAGAGTGACTGGGCTCCAGGAAATTCAGGTCAAGGCATTTCTTCCATTTAATTTCATAATTTAAAATAGTGGTAGGGTGTTGGTTTTATTGAGCTATTTCTTCTATTTTACTTAGACACACCAAAGACGGTCTATTGTCATCTGTCCCATCAATTAGCATTTTTAATGAACAAATCTAAATTTCCTATGACTTTCTTAGTCTTCAAGCTTGTTCCCTACAAAGTAAGTATATTGAATAGTAAATATTCTCATTTTACAATAGTGTGTGGAAATAGGCTCCACTTTAGAATTCAATGTGGCTATGTCAAGAGTGAAAAATATGTTTTCAGTTAAGTTTATAAAAAACGGAGTCTTTGGTCAAATGACTGTTAAAATATAAATAAGTATTGGAATGAAAAAAAATCCACAGAGGGTTATAAAATGTACTGAGTTGGCAATGATGCTAGTAATAATTTTTTTGGCCAGGAAAAAATTATAGCGTTTCCCATGCCATCCACGGGCTAATATCACAATTCATGGACCATATAAAATGTTTTATTTAAACTCGTGGGAAATTTCAAAACTATATATACCAAGATACTACTTGAGGAAATAAAGAACCTTGTGTTTTAATTCTATGATATGGTATAAAAATTATTTATGTGTGGGAATTCACAGCTCCCTAATTCCCTTTGTCTTGGCATCGTCTCCAAGCCTGCTTTATTGGAAGAAAAAAGGAATATACTACATGATCAGATTCTTGTAAAAATATAAATAAATATATATTTCTTGGAGGTAGAGTTGAGGCAATGTGCTAAGGTGTATGTAGTGTGTTGCATGGAGAAGCAAAGGAACTGGGGGCAGAGATGCGATCAGGATGGAGTGGATGAGGCATTTGATTTGAGCAATAGAGGAACAAATCCCAGGAGATTGAGAGATGGAGGGACCAGATAAATAGAAAGGAAAGGATATCTTTTTTTTTTTTTTTTTTTTTTTTT
>NW_016803312.1:1578797-1605680 GCF_001698545.2 Rhinopithecus bieti
TTGAACAGACACTTCACCAAAGAAGATATACAGATGGCAAACTAGCACATGAAAAGTCAGGCAACATCATTCATTACGAGTAAGATGCAAATTAAAACCACAGTGTGATACCTACCACTACAAACTCCCCTTCCTCCCTTTCCTCCCTTTCCTCCCTTTCCTCCCTTTCCTCCCTTTCCTCCCCTTCCTCACCTTCCTCCCTTTCCTCCCCTTCCTCCCCCTTCCTCCCCCCTCCTCCTTCCTACTTCCTCCCCCCTTCCTACCCTGCTTCCTCTCCCCTCTTTTTCTTTCTTTCCTTCTTTCTCCTTCCTTCCTTTCATCCTTCCTTCCTTCTTTCTTTTCTTCCCTTTTCTTTTCTTTCTCTCTCTCTTTCTTTCTCTCTTTATCTCTCTCTTTCTCTTCCTCTCCCTCTAACTTCTTTTTCTTTTTCTTTCCTCAGATAGACCCTCACTCTGTCACCCAGGCTGGAGTGCAGTAGCAAGATCTCAGCTCACTCCAACCTCTGCCTCTTGGGTTCAAGCAACTCTCCTGCCTCAGCCTCCTGAAGTGCCTGGGATTACAGGCGATCACCACCACACCTGGATACTTTTTGTATTTTTAGTAGAGAACAAGGTTTCACCACATTGGCCAGGCTGTTGTCGAACTCCTGACTTCAAGTGATCCACCTGCCTTAGTCTCTCAAAGTGCTGGGATTACAGATGTGAGCCACTGCTTTCCTTGCTTTCTGAAAACCCTTTTGGTTTCGTGTCAATTTCTTTGTTCATTCAATTCGGGGGCCTGATGACAAGTCTTTTCCTTGTGCCCCAGTGATGTTAGTAGAAAAGGTGAGTAATGGAATGCCAGTCGTATGGCTTTGCTGACTGACTTCTTTGACCTCACACAGCTTAAGATCCCTATCTCAGACCTTCCTAAGTGAAAAAATGAAATCAAAATGTGATTCGCCTCACAGATAATTTTGAAGATGGGCAAGTCAAGGGTGTTACAAAACCCCTTTGGAAGCTGAGCATAGTGGTTCACGCCTATAGTCCCAGCAATTTAGGAAGCTGAGGCAGGAGGATCACTTGAGCCCAGGAATTCCAGACCAGCCTGAGCAACATAGACCCCTTCATTCAACCTCTTCTCTACAGAAAATTAAAAAAATAAAAAATTAGCTGGACATGGTGGCATGCACTGTAATCCCAGCTACTTGGGAGACTAAGGTGGGAAGATTACATGAGTCCAGGAATTTGAGACTGTAGTAGGCTATGATCATGCTGCTGTGCTCCAGCCTGGCCAACAGAGCAAGACCCCATCTGTTGAAAGATAAAAACCACAAAACCCCACTTAAGAATCAACAAGAATCAATGTCCTTCCGCTGGTCATACTGTACCATGGTCTTTCAGTTCCTGTTGCAAATGAATTCCTTGGCAAATCACGAATTGATGGGGACTCTGGTTCCCTGGCTGAGGCAGAGCTCAGAATCTGAGTTGCACTTTGGCTGAGTAAGAAATGGAGGTGAGACGGGCTGGAGTCAGAAATTCTCTCCTAGATGCCTACACCTCAGAAAAAGTTGTTCGAGTGAGCACTGTGATGTGTGAACTAGAGTATCAGGCCCTGTGGAGTAAACCCTATCCAACCAGAGATGCAAGAATCGATGGGACTCCACAGGGACACCTCTCACACCATACACAAGTAATCCTTTGCTAGCTTCCTCTGCCTGGGATAAATGGCAATGGCAGTCATATGGATTTAAAGTCTAGGCCTCTAATCCAATACATTCAGAATGAATTGTCTTTCCCATATTGATTTCAGAATAAACACACAGCGAGCATCGAGAGCCTCCCTGTAATTCTGGGAGGGTGGTTATTCCTTTGATGCCAGGAATTATTCAAAATTCATCTTAAGAGTAAGAGAAGTGAAACTATTTGATAGTGGTAAGGACACCAGATCTTGTTTTGTCTTTGTGGTCAGGCAGCATTGTGATGGTAGATTGCCTAGTTTTCCTGCAGCCATCTGAGACCTAGAAACTCAGAAAGTCAGGTCACTGTTACAGAAAAGCGGTCCTGATCCAGACCCCACGAGAGGTTTCTTGGATCTTGTGCAAGAAAAAAATTTAGGGTGAGTCCCTAAAGTGAAAGCAAGTTTATTAGGAAAGTAAAGGATTAAAGAGTGGCTACTCCATAGACAGAACAGCCCACTATTTGCCCATTTTTATGCTTCTTTCTGGATTATGTGCTAAACAACGGGTGGATTATTCATGCCTCCCCTTTTTAGACCACACGGGGTAACTTCTGACGTTGCCATGGCATCTGTAAAATGTCTTGGTGCCGGTGGGAATGTAGCAGAGAGGACAACCAGAGGTCACTCTCATCGCCGTCTTGGTTTTGGTAGATTTGGTCTGGCTTCTTTACTGCAACCTATTTGATCAGCAAGGTCTTTATGACCTGTATCTTGTGCCGACCACCTAACTCCTCCTGTGACTTAACTGTCTGAGAATGCAGCCCAGTAGATTTCAGCCTCATTTTGCTCAGCTCCTATTCAAGATGGAGTTGCTCTGGTTCACATGCCTCTGACAACTCCATTGAGAGAGTAAATAGCAATTTGAAAGAAGCTCCCTTGCTTTAGTTGTTCGAGCTGATCCATGGCTGATCAGATCCAAAGGAAGGGACAGATTGCCTGGTTGTGTTTTTTTGCTGTGTGGTAGCATAAGCAAACAGGAGAGACAAGACCCTGGCATTCTGGCAAAATACAATAATACAACACACAACCCTGGTGAGACCCCAGGCAGTGAGTGGGCAGTCCTGGACATTTTGTCCTCATGTGACAAGAAATTCATTTCAATCAGGCTCTTTCTTCAAGGCTCTGGAAGCTTCCTTTACAAGGATCATTCCTTTCCTAGGCGAACAACCTTTAATCCTTCTGCAGGCTGAGTTCATGTCAGACCCTAAGAATAAAAGAACATTGACAGTAAGTTCAATATCTCCTTAGATTCCCACTTTATTGAAGCATTTAGATGTATTTCATTTGTTATCATTGGTGTGCTGTTATTTTTAAGCCGGAATTCTTATCAGTCTTTACATCATCTAATTTGGGCACCCACCCATGAGACAGGGAGCAGAGTCAGAAATCAATGCTGGCTGTGGATTTCTAAATTGATTCATGGAATCCAAGAATGCCCATGTGCTTTGAGGTGTGTGCATTGCCTGGATAACATGACTTACCCACGTATGAAATGTTTGTGGATTTGATTGTCGTGAATAAGATACACATTTGTTTACAAACATCATTAAATTCACAGTAGCCTCTTGCCTTATTCAATGTGGACGGAAGGTATAGTGATTATCATGATACTGTTTTGAAAAGCACAAAGGAGGCTGGGCGCGGTGGCTCCTGTCTGTCATCCTAGCCTTTGGGAGGCCGAGACAGGCAGATCACCGGGGGTCAGGAGTTCAAGACCAGCCTGGCCAACATGGCAGAAACCCCGTCTCTACTAAAAATACAAAAATTAGCCGGGCACGGTCGTGGGCACCTGTAATCCCAGCTACTCGGGAGGCTGAGGCAGGAGAATCACTTGAACCCGGGAAGTGGAGGTTGCAGTGAGCTAAGATTGCGTCATTGCACTCCAGCCTGGGCAACAGAGCGAGACTCCATCTCAAAGAAAAATACAAAATAAGAAAAAAGAAAAAGCACAAAAGAATTTTAATATTGGAAAAGGATGGAAATAGAGCAGAATGAGCCTCAGAAAAGCACATTCCTCTCTAAAGATGCCATCACTTCATCTGGTTCCTAGGGGTAGAACCCGTCCCCTTACAGAAACCAGCAAGGATAGAATGTGGAAGCGAATGGCCTGGGTTTGAATTTCAGCCCTGTTCCCCGCTTCCAACGCTGTAAGGCGCCTTCTGGCCCGAGTCCATGGCCTCTGTTTACTTGAGTGTTCTCATCTGTGATGTGGGGACAATAACTAGGCTATTCAAGCTGTTTACCATACAGCTTGGAAGGCAGTTTGTATTCAACAAATAATAGCTTGTTGTATTTTAGAAAATAATAAAACAGCTACTGAGGAGGCTGAGGCATGAGAATAACTTGAACCCTGGAAGTGGAGGTTGAAGTGGGCCGAGATGACGCCATTGCACTCTGGCCTGGGTGACAAAGTGAGACTCTGTCTCAAAACAACAACAACAGGAGAAACCGAAGGTTTCCAGGTAGACCAACCTGGCAGTGTGAGGTGACCGTCCAAGAGTAGCTGCCGCCAAGCGCCCAGGCTGCAGGCTCCCTCGGGCTGCCTGCCTGTGTCCCTTGACCTTGACGGTAGGTTCTGGCAGACAACCTGGCATCTCTTCCAGTCCATTAAGACAACAGACGCAAACACACTCAGGAGCCAACTGCTGAAATCAGGTTAATTTCAGCTGCCTCCTGCTTCCGTCCTCTCCCCAGCCCGTGCCAACTCGACCCAGAACTCTGCAAGGTTAGGTCATGGTAAAACTCCTGCTAATGGACATTTCTCAGTGGGGAATGTGCTGAATAAATGCAAAACTGGGTGGCCATTGAGGCTCTTTTTAGAAAAGAAATTGCTAGCCTATCATTAGGAGATGGAAGTGGGATAGAGCATGGAAAACAGGAGACAAATGAGCAGAACTGGAGTTGGGTGAATAGGAAAATGTCTTCAACTTGATCTGTGTTCATTTCCTAGAAGATCCAATTGTTTCAGGAACAGTGGACTTAATTGGGTTACAGGATTGGACTTTTTTATGAAACAATAAGGTTGATTTGCATTTTGCCGTCGCGATGGTAGTGCCTGTCTACGTGGAGAAACAGGAAGACAGTGCCAGGCTGTGCAATCACCCGCCAGACGACCGCAGTTTGGTTTTAGATCATTTGTCTTTATCTTCTTTCCCTGCATTCCGTTCTGCTTTCTTATTTACCCAAATTTGTACTTAGTGTGGAGAAAATTTGCTGT
This sequence comes from Rhinopithecus bieti, assembly GCF_001698545.2. Classification (NCBI taxonomy): domain Eukaryota; kingdom Metazoa; phylum Chordata; class Mammalia; order Primates; family Cercopithecidae; genus Rhinopithecus; species Rhinopithecus bieti. Next base: position 1,583,734 of record NW_016803312.1, read on the forward strand.
TAGGCTTTCTCTTGTGGTTCAGAGTCAAATGATCTGAAGTTTCATTTCAGGAAGATGAAAGAATTTGAAGGCTGCTATTTGCATGATAACGATGGCTTGACTCCTGGGGAAAATGCCTTTCTGTTAGCGTGAGAACGAGGGTGATGAGCTTTTCCTCTCCCACCGTTACATTCCTGATGACTGTGTTTCTCCAGTGGGCACGTCCTCTCCCCATGCTCTTCCTGGACCTCACTGGCACCCCTACATCTTTTCTCCCATCTTGTTCCCAGCACCCAGTTTGCTGCACCTGGACAAATGCCCATGTGTACCTGCTCTAGGCTGGGCACAGGGCAGAGTGTTGGGTATATGAGATAAATAAGCCTGATCCCTGCCCATAAGGAGTTCATAGTAGAGGGACTTGCCTGCCTGCAGAGGGATAGCACACAGCAATGGGAGTAGGAGAATTCTAAGCAAAGGCATTTAGTTTGCAGTTCTTACCTAGGATGAACCTTAGGCTCATTTGACTTCATGGATGAATGCAGAATATGAACAGAAACTCAGTTAACTGGGCATTTTTAGGAGGGATGGTTCCAGTAGCACTGCTACCTGTGGTTAAAGAGACCAAGCTTTGGAATTAGACAGCCCGTGGCTCTGCCCTTCATCACTGTGCGATCTTGAAAAATGTACTTCCCCTGTGAGCGTCAATTTCTGTATATGCCAAAATGAAGTAATAACAGTGACTTCATAGGACTGTTAAATGAGATACTGTAAGAAGTGTCTGGCAATATGGCTGGCACATAGGAGGTACATAATAAATGATAATGATTATAATTTTCTAGTGATTTGTCTGTGGATAAGTTCATGAACATCTGTGTGAAGGGTAGGACTGTCGTCTTGGTAGGAGAGGACAGCTGGCATGGGTGACACATAAGCTGAGCAAGGGTGCCCAGGAATCAAGGTGGGTGTGAGGAGATTGAGGACCCTGACAACATCTTTGCTTTGGCAGCAACTGGGCTTTCTATTATGGAAAGGAAATGTCATGTTTATCCAGCCAGATAACCAGGTTGCTACCATCAGAGAGCTTTTAAACGGAGCTTTGCAAATGTGTTCTGTGCAGCCTGCGGTAATGAGATTCATGCTTCTTCAGTGGTAATCCTCCACTAGACAGCATTTTAAATCTTTTTCCTATTTGGTGCACAGAACTGAGGTCCAGGATATACATATTTCCAAGTGTCATTTTTAATTTAATGCGTGGTTGCACACATTACCACTGGCACAGCTAAATAGTTAAACTGGAATCCATCAATTTGTCCTGAACTGTTGACATGTAGGGTAACACTACGGTTAAATTAAATTTAAATATAAGAACGAGAGGCAGGTTGGTTCCCTGGCAGCCCTGGGGCCTGCTTCGTCAGTGAGGCCTGGCTGCAGGAGGAAGAGGACATTTTAAAATATGAGGCACATTCCTCACCACCCCTCCGTATGGCTCGGGGAATCTGCTGATTCTGTTGTACTTCTGGTTATTTTCCCTGACTGAATGGCAAAGCAGACCAGGTGTCTAGATACTGGCAGGAGAGCGCTGTGCAAATGTAAAAGACAATCACTGTGAATAGGACAAACCTGGTTTGCAAATCATGACAGTTTAGAGCTAGGACAGATTTGAGAGACTCCAGAATGTCAGAACTGGGGAGATGAGCCAGAGCTTCAGTCCAGCTCAGAGAGGTCAGGCAACCTGCCCAAGGACATCTGGAACTAGCACCAGGCCCTCAGGCTCAGAGCGGGTACTCACTCTTCTGCACTTCACCGTGCTTTACACAAAGACGTGGCTGAGTGGTACCTGCTGCTCATTTCTGTGAGAGCCTGGGAAAGTGAGAAAACCACTCCGAGCTCAGTTTGCTTGTTTGAAAAATGGAGATAACAGTAACTCTCTCTTAGGGTTGTCAGGAGGATCAAATGAGTTACTAGATGTGAAATGATTAGGACTCTACCTGGCACTTGGTAAGAGCTCAGTACACCTAAACTATTTTGTTGCTGTACTAGTAAAATGACCTATTTTATTATTGACCCAATGTTTGCTCAGAATAGTTTTTCCAGGAATAGAGACACTCAGGGATTACCTGGATCCTTAGTGGTGGTCTCTTGCAGGCAATGACATGCAGTTCTAAGAGAGCCAGGGTATTTATCTTTTAGGCCCTGTTGTAACAAATTACCCCCAAATTGGTGGGTTTCAACCATAGATATCTATTCTTGCACAGCTTGGGAGGCAAGAAGTCCAAAGTCAAGGTATCACCTGGGCCATGCCCCCTACAAAGTGTCAAGAGGAGGATGGTTCTTTGCCTCCTCCAGCTTCCTGCCTTTTTCCCTCATCACCTCACCCTCTGCCCCTATCTCCACATGGCCTTCCCCACTTCTCCGTGTGTCTGTCCCCTGTGTCTCTCTTATGAGGACACTTATCACTAGATTTAGGACCCACTGAGATAATGCAGGATTTCATCTCTGATCTTATCCTGCGGTCCTTCACTTAGTTATATCTGCAAAGATGTTTTTTCCAAATGAGGTCACATTCACAGTTCCAAGGCATGGACAAACCTTTCTCGGGGCCACCGTTTAACACATCTCAGCTGGTCATGATGGAGATGAGAGGTGGGTGTTGGAAATCGAACAAAAGTAGAAGGAGTAGAAGGAATTAAAGCCATTGATCTGGCTTTGGTGGAACTTTGTCCTAAGCGGCCATATTCTCTGGTACTTAGAGGGGAACCAGTGGTAGAAATAGAGAAATGAGACTGGAGTTATCATTCAACTGATCATAAAGAAACATGGATTGTGACTGGTAAAGAAGGTAGACCCTCATTCATTCATTCTCCATTCATTCACTCATTCAACAAACACTGATCGAGAGCCTCTGGTGTCCCTGGTGCTACCATATACTACATGCCAGGATATTTGTCCTGTCCTGATAAAGCCAATAGTCTAGGGAGGAACACATATGTCAATCAAAGACTTGAAACCAACCCAAATGCCCATCAATGGCAGACTGGATAAAGAAAATGTGGCACAGATACACCATGGAATACTACGCAGCCATGAAAAGAACAAGTTCATGTCCTTTGCAGGGACATGGATGAAGCTAGAAACCATCATTCTCAGCAAACTAATACAGGAACAGAAAACCAAACACTGCATGTTCTCACTCATAAGTGGGAGTTGAAAAATGAGAACACACGAACACAGGGACGGGAATATCACACACCAGGGCCTGTTGGGGGTGGAGGGCAAGGGCAGGGAGAGCATTAGGACAAATACCTAATGCATGATCGGTTGATAGGTGCAGCAAACCAACGTGGCACATGTATACCTACATAACAAACCTGCATGTTCTGCACATGTATCCCAGAAGTTAAGTAAATTTCTTATTTTACTTAAAGTAAAATATAAAAAAGATTACAATACAATATGGTGAGCACAAAACTTGAGCTATTCTCAAAGGATTACAAGTGCAGAGAGGAAGCATGCAATGTGCTTAGGGTTGGGGTTCAGGGAAAGAGAGGGTGAGTGGTGTATCAGGACAGGCTTCCCGAAGGAGGTGACAGCGAGTCAGATCTGCAAAAAGGAGTCAAGTCACACATGGAAGGAGGGGATAGGAAGAGGAAAAGAAGACCGGCCACAGGAGCACAGGCACAGAGGCAATCAACAAATGTGGGGTCCTGGTGGCAACACAGGATTTTCCGAGCGTGGAGAGGGAGGAGGGAATGTGTGATGAGTCCACAGAGCTAGACAGGGAAGATTCTGGGAGCCCTGTACACCATGCTAAGCATAGAGCATGGCTTTTAATGGATAGAAAACCTTTTAGTGTTTGTAAGTATTTTAAACATTTATAGGGAGATTTGTCTTGTAGAAGACACACTCTTGGCTGTGTAGGAGAGACTGGAGGGTGGAAGTCGAGCAGGAAATCAGTGAAGGAAGATTTTGCAGAAACTCAGTCAACAGAGGATCAAGACCTGGACTTAGTTACTGGGTATTGTGAGAGAGAGGGAGAGACTGAAAAATGCCTTCTATATCTCCGGCATAGAAGAGTGGTGGTAAGTATGGGGAGGAGCGGAATTTGAAGGGAAGAGCATGATTTCTGCTGTGGTTCACAGTCAGGAAGTCTAGGAAGAGAGGCCAGGTGGAAACAGGACTTGGAAACATGAGTTTAGGGCTTGGGGAGGAGGCAAAGCTGGTGGTATCTATTTGCAAGTCATCAGCACGTGTATTGGTTTCCAGTGGCTGCTATTACGGAGAACCATAGACTGGGTGACTTAAAACAACAGAAATTCATTCTCTCACTGTTTCTGGAGGCCGGAAGTCTAAAATCAAGGTGTTATCAGGGTTGGTTCCTACTGGAAGCTCTAGGGAGAATCTGCTCCATGTTTCCATCCTGGCTTCTGATGGCTGCTCACAATTCCTGGAGTCCATTGGCTTGTGGCCCTATCACTCCCATCTCTGCCGCTGTCTTCACAAGGCATTCTCCCCATGTCTGTCCCTGTGTCTCTCCTCCTCTTATGGAGACTCTAGTCATACTTGTTTAGGGCCCATCCTATTCCACATGACCTCACCATGATGAATTATACCTAGAGAGACCCCATTTACGAATCAGTTCATGTTCTGAGGCTCCAGGAAGGACACAGATTTTTGGGAGGGGACCCTGTTCTACCCAATACAATATATAAGTGGTATTTAAAACAATGGGATTATGAGCTTTTTCAAGACAAGGGTAAAGAGTTGAGGACGAAACACCAACATTTGGAGCTAGTGCAGACAGAGGAGCCATAGATGAAGGAGAGAAGAGTCTGGCAGAACTAGGAGAGGCTGCATCACAGAAATGGAAATGGACAGTTTCAGGAGGAGGATAGTAGTGGACATTGTCAAGTTTGTTAGTGGGAGAGAGATAATTTGGAATTGTCATTGATGGAAAAGTGTGCTGGCCAGCAGTGAATAAAAGAGTAAGAATCCTTTTCAGATGTAGACTAGGACTTTGTAGACACACTAAGCAATATTCCCTGTTATGAGCTTTCTTTTGTGTTCAGAAGCAGAGAAGGCAGAATGTAGTACTAATGTAAGAATGAGGGCGTGGTAGGTAAGTGGATAGGGGGAACTGGGTGCAAGAGAATTGGGTGCAAGACTGCAGAGAAGCTCAGGTGATCAGCCATGGAGTTGAGGCTGGTGAGAAAAGAGGGACCAGGAGATGCTGATGGACTGAAGAGAGGAAGATAGCAATTGATTAGATTGTGAAATGTAATAGAGTGCCTCCAAATATGGATGCTAATAGTTATTAATGATAACTTTAATTTTCTCATTTCAACCAAAACAATTTCATGTTTAGCTAAGTGAAGATGTTGTGGGTGAAGAGATGTTGCTCCTAGGAAATTTAATGGAATTTTAAAAAGGCATGAATCTCAATGATCACTGATGACTGATAAAACCTTTTCTTAAAGTCACACTAGATAATTAGTGGCAAGGCAGAGACTGGAATGAGGGCAATATTAATATCAACCATGCCAACTGATGGATATGATCCATGTTTAGCCTTACCAAACCCTGATGACTGTCCTTTCTCAATGCACTTTGTCACTCATCCCTTCCTTTCCTTTCTACCATCTCCACCTTAGCTCACAACCTCATCACCTTGTGCTACATTTAAGGAGGGAATGTCCAGGTGCTAGCCACACCTCTAGTCCTTTTCTCTACCCTAATTTTGTTTCATAGGCCATAGAATCATGGAGTTTCTAGAGAAGAAGAATGAAGCTTTCGATGGATTTCAACTTTCCCGGCAGAAGCGATCCTCCCATCTCAGCCTTCGAAGTAGTTAGGACTATAGGCATGTGCTACCACGCCAACTGATTTTTGTAGAGTTGGGATCTCACTATGTTGCCCAGGCTATTCTCAAACTTCTGGGCTCAAGTGATCCTCCTGCCTTGGCCTCCCAAAGTGCTGGAATTATGGACATGAGTATCCACTCCCTACTAGAAAGTTGCTGTGCATTTCTCCCGTACAAAACTCTTTGTGACTTCCCATGTTCTACAAGGTGAAATCTACATTCTTAGCCTCTGTTATCTGACTTCCTGTTAGCTTTCTCACATTATTCTCCTACAAGTTGTCCTTTACAGCCAGAATGACCCAAACCATTTCTTTCCCCCTCAAAACCACTGTAATCATATTCTTATATACTTGAATAATCTACTTCTTCTCACCCACTCTACTTAGTTCGTATATTCTCAAGCTACAAGTTATGTCCTATATCCTCTTTAAATTCATCTCCCACCATTTTAGGCTTTCACCAACTTTTTGTTTTCTAGTGACTTCCTTTGGCTTTTATTAACCATACTGTTCATGGAGCATATTTTATTTTCAATATTTTACTTTTAATTTTGTGGGTACATAGTGTATATGTTTCTGTTATACCTGAGATATTTGGGTACAGTCATACAATGCATAAAAATCACACCGGGGTAAGTGGAGATCCTCAGGCATTTATCCTTTGTATTACAAACAATTCAATTATACTCTTTCAGCTATTTAAAAATGTACAATTGGCCGGGTGTGGTGGCTGATGCCTGTTATCCCAGCACTTTGGGAGGCTGAGGTGGGTGGATCACAGGGTCACGAGATCGAGACCATCCTGGCCAACATGATGAAACCCTGTCTTTACTAAAAATACAAAAAAATGAGCCAGGCATGGAGGCAGGCACCTGTAGTCCCAGCTACTCAGGAGGTTGAGGTACGAGAATCACTTGAACCCAGGAGGCAGAGGTTTCAGTGAGCTGAGACTGCACCACTGCACTCCATCCTGTCAACAGAGCGAGACTCCGTCTCAAAAAAAAAAGTACAATTAAACTCTTATTGACTATAGTTACCCTATTGTTCTATCAAATACTAGATATTACTCATTATTTCTAACTCTTTATTTGTACCTATTAACCATGCTCCACCTACTACCCCACCACCTCACTAACCTCAGCCACTGGTAACCATCATTCTCTCTATCTCCGTGAGTTCAACTGTTTTAATTTTTAGCTTCCACAAATAAGTGAGAACAAGTGAAGTATGTCGTTTCTGAGACACGAGGCAACGTTTTATGTAATACTATCGTTAGCTTTTTTTTTTTTTTTTTGTAATTTCTTTTCCTTTTTGCCAGATCTAAAAATCATTGGAAAAGCCAACATGATATGGTAGAAAATCCTGAAAAGAGAGTAAGAGAACCTAGGTTATAAACCTAGTGATATAAGTGATTAACTCTGTGATTTTGAGTAAATCTCAGGGTATCCCAAGTCTCTGTTTACAGATGTAAGACCTGCACTGGTCTCTTGGGCATGCTTAGGTGCTCAATACATCATTGATTGCTTTCTTCAGAAACCCCCTTTCCTAATTATGAAATTCTACACATGTAGAGGCTAGGGGCCACTTTGAATTCCCATGTTGTTAAGGAATGCAATGGTCCTCAAAGATGGTTTGCTTGAAAATTTTAAAAATTAAATATACTCCCTTTGTTTCACTACTGATTTTCTCTTCCTTATAGTACCTGCTTCCAAGTACTCATAAACAAAGCAACCTTGATTTCATGCCTCAGATAGAGAAAAGTTGCACACCTTCAGAAAAATGAACCACAAGATTTGCTAGAGTCCCTGCAGGAGAGGACGTTATTTGGTTTGGGCAGGAAATGGTGTTCAATTCCCTGGCCTCTTCATTGTTTGACTTCGCAGATTTTTTTTCCCCAAACTCCACGGTTCAAGGAAAAAGGAAGGTGAAGCCCATGGACAACTGCAACATGAGACACAGCTGGCTGGGCAGCTCTGCCAGCCCCCACTCAGCTGGCGGGATGCAGTCCTCAGGGCAAGGGAGGCAGCCAACCCCTGGCGTGACATTTTCAGCCGTGCAGCTGTGGGCCCTGGCACGTTGCTGCTGGAGCTTGGTGGTTGCCTTCCAGTCCCTGAATAGCTTTTGATTAGGATGGGATGCCTAACAGATGAGTCAGATTTAAACCACGCTGCATGTGGTTAGTAGCTGCCATTTTTTTTTTTTTTTTTTTTATCACTGTCATATTGCTGGGGATTACAACACCCCATGAGATGTCTTAATTTATTTGGTCCTTAACCTTTAAGATGACAATCACGTTTTGTGAGCTTTTGATGCTTTTCTTTTAACAGTCACAATTCCCCCCAGACCCATACCTTTAACTCCTTTCTGGAATTAGATGGACCATGGATACCCTCAGTTCTGGGACTGGTTGTACTGTAATTAGAGTCCAAGAAATGTTTGGAGCTGAGTTTTACACCCTATTCTTCTTATGATACCAGAAGTTGGTGTGCTGTGGATCAAGAGAGGGAATTTCAAAGCAGAAACAACTAATACAACTGACCTGGAGTGGTGGGGGAAATGGATACCAGGCATGCAACAGAAAGGTGGTAGAATATGGGGCTTCCTGAAGTGTGATTCCACTCATGGCCACCAGGTCAATGAGTCCTGAAATTTTGCCAACAGAAAATAATTCTTCTGACTTAAGCATGTTTTATTGGCAAGCCAAGTTTTCCCGGAAGGGATCGCCAATTTGTCTCTTTTCAGACATGAATGCCTAAATGTGCATGAGTTTATCAGGTCACTTCCTGAGGTTAGATTTTGTTGGAGAGCTCAAAAAGTGAAAGAAAGGGCTGGGTACATGCCTGTAATCCCAGCACTTTGGGAGGCCGAGGTGGGTGGATCACCTGAGGTCAGGAGTTCGAGACCAGCCTGGCCAACACAGTAAAACTCCAACACTACTGAAAATACAAAAATTAGCCAGGTGTGATGACAGGTACCTGAAAACGCAGCTACTAGGAAGGCTGAGATAGGGAGAATTGCTTGAACCCAAGAGGCAGAGGTTGCAGTGAGCCGAGATCATGCCATTGCACTCCAGCCTAGGCGACAGAGCGAGACTCAGTCTCAAATTAAAAAAAAGGAAAAAAACGTGAAAGAATAAAGCACTGAACAACTGAGTGGTGGGACGAAGCAGGAGAGGGGCTGTCAGAGAGAGGAGAGTAAAGACAGGCGGGATCACTGTACCCATTTTCCTAGGCCTGGCACTGTTAAGGAACAGAATGATGGAAAATCAAGACATCGTAGATGATATTAGGTTCGTGCAAAAGCAATTGCAGTTTTTGCCACTAGAAGTAATGGCACCAACCTATTAGTGGTAGGAACAAAGGCATGCTTAGAATTCTGCTCTCATAGAGAAAGACAGGGAACAACCCAGCTTGTAACTTACAGCACAGCAGTGCATTGAGTAAGGTCCAGAGGCCTGTCTTATAGAACTTTTCCTGCATGTTTAATGCATAGCCTAATACATTTTTATATATTCTCCCTCTCCCTACTCCTCCCGCTCCAACAAAGCATTTCATAGTCCATGGTCCCTTGTCTCAGCTCTCATGACACCATTTGAAAATACAAGAGCTTTCCACAAAGTCATGCTAAGAGGGTTAAGTCATTAAAAATACAATATTGTACCTATATTAAAAATAAGAGCCATAAATAGTCCTATAGCCCTTGGAGTATAAATATTCCTGTGTTTCCTTTATTATCCCAAATTAAGATTGGTTGACCCCTGTAAAAATAAAAAATGATAAAGTTAGAATCATATTGTGATAGTCTTAGTAAAAACTAGAAAAAACAAGGTAATAATGGCTTTGATAGGATCAAATCTCGAAGTAAACTTTGTTTGTAAAACGAGTTCAAGAACTCAAAGTGGTTGGGTGCAGTAGCTCATGCTCTGATCCTAACACTTTGGGAGGCAAAGGTGGGTAGATCACTTGAGGTCAGGAGTTTGAGGCCAGCCTGGCCAACATGGTGAAACTTTATTTCTGCTAAAAATACAGAACTTATCCAGGTGTGGTGGCACATGCCTGTAATCCCAGCTATTCAGGAGGCTGAGGCATAAGAATGGCTTGAACCTGGGAGGCAGAGGTTGCGATGAGCTGAGATCTCACTGCTGCACTCCAGCCTGGACAACAAAGTGAGACTCCATCTCAGAAAAAACAAACACAAAAACTCAAAGTGCAGGACTAAGCACTTCCTAACCTCAAAAAAAAAAAAAAAAAAAAAAAGAAAAGTTAAATTAAGCAGTACTCATATTTGGTGATCAATAGAATACAATTGTACAACAACCTTCCGCCAAAGGAAGACACTTTTGGGTGTGGGGAAAAGGGGCAGGGGAGAAGGAGATTGATTGACTGATTGATTGATTATGGGAGTTCCTTCACATAATGATGGAGGCCACAAAGTCCTACGATATGGCGTCTTCAAACAAGACCTGGAGGAGACGATGGGGTGATTCAGACCGAGTCTGAAGACTTGAGAACCAGGGCAGTCAATGGTGCAACTGTCAGTCTGAGTCCAAAGACCTAAGAAATTGGGAGGCCACTCACATTATATCTCAGAGTCCAAAGGCCCAAGAACCAGGAGCTCTAATGTGTGCAGGCAAGAGAAGATGCATTTGTCATTCAGCTCGAGAAGAGGTGGCTGGGCACAGTGGCTCACACTTGTAATCCCAGCACTTTGGGAAGCTGAGGCAGGAGGAACACTTGAGGCCAGTGATTCCAGACCAGCCTGCCTGGGTAACGAAGCAAGACCTCACCTCTTAAAAAAAAAAAAAAAAAAAAAAGCAAATTTGTCCTTCCTCCATTTTTAAAATTCTCTTCTGGCCTCAGTAGATTGGAGGATGCTTGTCACATTGGTGAGGTGATCTTTGCTCAGCCTGCCCAATTCAAATGTTAACCTCTTCCAAAAACACACATGCAGAAATAATAATAACTTTACCAGCTATCTGGCTACCCCTTAGCCCAGTCAAGTTGACACAAAAAATTAACCATCACAACCAGAAAGCTCACATAGTCTAAAATGAGGTCTGCCAACCTTTGTTCTTCAGCTTTCATGAGCGTGCTATACTTCCAAAACCCAAGACTTTGATGCCTGGTCTTATGACTGCCGTTGATCAGATGTGAAGGACTGAGAAAATGCATATAGTCCCTCTTAAATCAGACACAGAAGCCTCACTGAACTCAATAAGAGTAATATATGCGGTGGGCCATTAGTCCATCTGTATTCAACTAGGAGTCTGATTTATTTTACATAAATAAAAGTAGGCAGCCAAAGTTATGTAATGAATATAGGGCATTCTCTATAATCACCTGACACACTTAGGGCTACCATGTTCTAGATTGTTGGCATAAATATAGTCTAGTCAATAGTGTACATGTATATGTTCAAGAGAAGCGGGTAAAGTGAGCGAAGACTCCTCTAGGATTCAGTGTCATGTACGTGATTTTGAGTGTACACTCAGTTCTCCAATAATGCCTATCCGCTTACCCATAAGTGATCGTTGCTATAAATGATATCATAATTTTCTTAGGGAATCCGGTTTAGCAAAGCAAATCTATCAAGATACTCCTTGCTTGCCTGGGCAGCTGAAAATATACCAGATTGGAGAAATATGCATTTGACAAGCATTGAAGTTGAGGTTTTGGCTTATCTCCTTCAACCGAGGATTCTCATTGAATCTTTTGAAGGTCAATGTCCCCATCCAGCCCAACCAAGTCCTCTTAATAGTGATTTTGATCTTACAGTATATGACTAGCCCTTGGTGTTATTCCTCTTCATGCAGTATGCCCCCCTATTTGAAGGAATGTTGTAAAATCCCTCCCACCTTATTGAATGCTGTTGATGAACCGATTCAGTCATTTATTCACTCAGTTCTTTGTTTATTAAATAATGCCTGAACTATTCTAGGCCATTAGTGGGGAGTTAGTTAACAGATACTTTCTAAGCTCTGGGGTTAAAATGGTGAGGCAAATAGACATGTTTTCCACTCTCACAGTCTAGCAAAGAAGACAGATATTAAGCATGTAACAGAAACTCATTAAATGCCTAATGACAGGCAGGGGAAATGCAGTAAAGAAGAACTGCATGTCATGGGCACATTTAAGAGGGAGCCAGGGAAGTCAGAAAGGCTTCCTTGCAGAAGTCAAAGCAGAAATAGGTTGGAAGTATTTGCATATCAGTGTATAGTGTGGATGCTATTTTGACTAGGTTATAAGATGTGCCTGGGACCCCAACTCACTGATACTGTATTCTGTGGCCACTTGAATTGGTCATAAAGCTGTTTCATGTGTCCCTGCATTTCTGGAGGACAGTGATTCAATGGGACATGCATGAAAACAAGAGACCTGCACCCAGGTCGGTTGCTGGAGGGGGCAATACTTACAGACTTTCTTCAACCTTGAGCCACTGCTGTTTATGGATTTTTAGCCTTAAGTATTAAAACAGTTTCAGGGTAGTCAATGACCTTATTAAGAACCTTCCTTTCTACTCTAGTCCTAATAGGGTAATTCGGGTTTTCACGCCCCTATCAGACTCAAGGGCAACATAAAGCAACTACGGATCTCACTAGCAATGGCATCCAGTCAACAGCTCCCTCTGGGAGTTCAGCCCACAAATCTTCCCCATCCCATCAAGGAATACTTGGGGTTTCTTACATCTGCTTCTGAGTAGCTATGAGAAATTCTTTCCAGGCTGCTTCTGAGGGATCCCCCTGTTTCAGTCACTGTGTCAATACCTTTGTGATAGTACCAGGAGGTGCACCCCAATATGCGGACATTAACTTGGGTCTAGGTGCTCTTGCTCTTGTTTTGGCAGTCATGTGCTTTGGGTTCCTGACAGCAACCAATCTTCTAGTTGTCTTTCCTTTGAAACAAAATTCCAGATTGCCACAACCCTGCCACCACCCCTCCAGAACTTGTCGCAACTCTCCTGCAGAAGAAGGAGATAATTAAGAAGCAATATAAGCAAGACCACTTGGTGCTGCTCACCTATAGGCCTGTGCCCCATTCCTGCTATTCGCAATACACATACTTTTTTTTTTTTTAATTTTTATTTTTGTAAGAGGCAGAATCTCACTCTGTTGCCCAGGCTGGAGGAGAGTTGCACAATCTCAGTTCACTGCAACCTCCACCTCCCAGGTTCAAGTGATTCTCCTGCCTCAGCCTCCTGAGTAGCTAGGATTGCAGATGTTCACCACCACACCTGGCTAATTTTTGTATTTTTAGTAGAGATGGGGTTTCACCGTGTTGGCCAGGCTGGTCTCGAACTCCTGACCTCAAGTGATCAGCCCGCCTCAGCCTCCCAAAGTGCTGGGATTACAGGCGTGAGCCACCACGCCCAGCCACCACACATACTTCTTAGCTGACAATGTGGGTGCCTTAGCTTGGAGAAAGGGGCTTGGCCCAGATGCAGGTACAACGTGCAGATAATTTAGGGGAGAGGGAGCCCAATCTATTACACACAAATTCAAAATTTCCAAAGCTTTGCGTGGGAACTGCTGTTATAAATCCTGTTATCTGTTAATGGGATTTGGGCCTGAAATGCCCACATGCTGCTTTGAAATTTTCCTCCATCTGTTCATTTCTGCAAAGCTTATTTAGGGCAAGCGACATAACCTACTAGTGTTTCCAACTGAACAATTTGGGATTGTAGATCTGTGGAAAAAATAGATAAATGGTTCGCTGGGGACTTCCTGCCATGTATCTTCTTAGGCCCCCTCCTCTGGCATCGTCTGTTGAGAAGGTTCTAGAAGAAGTGGAGTAGGAGGAATCATTAGCAACACTGTGTAGAAGGAAGAGTGATGGGCAAGAGTTGTCCACTCAACTGTGGAAACGAGATCAAATAAATACTTAAGAGATGCATTTAGGAATTGATCCAGTTTAGACCTAGTTCAGGAATTAAAAAAAAAAAATGGCTGGTGTTTATAGTGAGATTTGTCTTTGGAAAATCTCACTATAAACACCAGCCATTTTTTTTTAAAATTCAACTTCTATAGTATTTTCTCATCTCCTTGTTGGTTATGAGTTAGCCACACCTAGACGGTTTCGTCCCTCAGAATCACTTTCCTTCCCTTTCATGCCAGGTGAGTGTTGGCCCTCGGGCTTTGTGAGCCACGTTGAGAGCTGTCATGGACAAAATGAGCCCAAAGCTCTCAGGGTCCTGACCCCTTTGTTGGCCTGTTTGCTGCTCTTGGCCACAACCCTTCTACAGACCCAGTTTTCTTTTCAGAAAGAAATGGAAGTACAGAGTCTCAGTTATTTCATAATTACAAAGTACTTCTTGGACACTTATCCCTGCAGCAAATATTTCCTAAGTGTCCAATAGGCACCCGCACGCTGGCAGGTCCCAAGGATACAGAGGTGAAAAAGATAGAAAAGGTTTTTGCCTCCACAGACCATACGGTTGAGTGAAAGAACTGAAATTATGCTAACAACTATAGGTACACACATATTTTCCAGTTGCAATAAGTGTTCTAAAGGAAGGTGTAATGAAAGATGAAGGGCCGGGTGCAGGGGCTCACGCCTGTAATCCCAGCACTTTGGGAGGCCAAAGGCAGGCAGATCACGAGGTCAGGAGATCAAGACTATCCTGGCTAACACGGATGAAACCCCGTCTCAACTAAAAATACAAAAGAAAGATTAAAACTGGGAAACTGATTGAGATGGAGGTCTTCCTGGAGGAGGTGACTTTCAGCCTAAAGGCATTATTCCTCCCTTATGTTTAGATTCCACTTTCATTAAGGGCATGATTGAGAATTAAGACAGCAACAACAACAACAACAACGACTACTCTTGTGGCTTTTCAAAGCAAATTTGTCTGGGTGTGGCTATTCCTTTCTGTTTCAGTGCTTTGATAATTGAAACCAAGGAACCACAAAACATCTAGAGATGAGTTATCTCCTAATCTGTTTCCAGTGTCTGTGTAATTCATTTGGAAAGTACCAGATTCATAATTCTACAGATGAGCCTTTTCTACAAAGGTGGTGAAGTTGCTGGTGAGGGAGTAGGATGGGTAGTTTGGTGGGAGGAACACTTTGCTGACAATAAGGCCATGAGGCCAAAGTAGAGGACCGTCCCCCCATGTTGGTGGAAAGGTAATTGTGGTTTTGAACCATGAATTTTAAATCATTATAACTAGGTTCACAAACATCTTTATTAATAAAATAGGGACCATTACATTCAACAAATTTTGCCAATGAAAATAAGTTTGTTTATTCCATGCTTTGGGATTTGATGAACTCTTGGAAAGCATTTTCTGCATCCTGCTGGTTGTGGAAGCGTTTTCCCTGCAGAAAGTTGTCAAGGTGCCTGAAGAGGTGGTAGTTGGTGGGTGAGAGGTCACGTGAATATGGCAGATGAGGCAAAACTTTGTAGTCCAATTGGTTCAACTTTTGAAGCATTGGTTGTAGGCTCTGTGGTCGGGCGTTGTCCTGGGGAAGAATTGGGCCATTTCTGCTGACTGATGCTGGCTGCAGGCATTGTGGTTTTCTGTGCATCTCATTGATTTGCTGAGCATCCTTCTCAGATATAATGGTTTCACTGGGACTCAGAAAACTGTAGTGGATCAGGCCAGCAGTAGACCACCAAACAGTGACCAGGACCTTTTTTTGGTGCCAGCTTGGCTTTGGGAAGTGCTTTGCAGCTTCTTTTTTTTTTTTTTTCTTTTTTTTTTTTTGAGATGGAGTCTCGCTCTGTCGCCCGAGCTGGAGTGCAGTGGCCGGATCTCAGCTCACTGCAAGCTCCGCCTCCCGGGTTCACGCCATTCTCCTGCCTCAGCCTCCCGGGTAGCTGGGACTACAGGTGCCCGCCACCTCGCCCGGCTAGTTTTTTGTACTTTTAGTAGAGACGGGGTTTCACCGTGTTAGCCAGGATGGTCTCGATCTCCTGACCTCGTGATCCGCCCGTCTCGGCCTCCCAAAGTGCTGGGATTACAGGCTTGAGCCACCGCGCCCGGCCTGCAGCTTCTTCTTGGCTCAACCACTGAGCTGCTTGTCACTGGTTGTCATATAAGATCCACTTTTCTTGCCTGTCACAATCTGATCAAGAAATGTCTCCTTGTTGTTGCGTAGAATAAGAAAAGACACTTTGAAACAATGACTTGTTTGATTTTTGCTCAGCTCCTGAGGCACCCACTTCCTGAGCTTTTTCACCTTTCCAATTTGCTTCAAATGCTGAATGACTGTGGAATTGTTGTCATTGAGTTATCAGCAACTTCTCATGTAGTTGTAAGAGGATTAGCTTCAACGCTTGCTCTCCATTGGTCTTTGTCAACTTCCGATGGCCAGCCACTACACTCCTCATCTTCAAGGCTCTCGTCTTCTTTGCAAAACTTCTTGAACCACCACTGCACTGTATGTTTGTTAGTACCGTGGGCCAAATGCATTGTTGATGTGGCAAGTTGTTGCCGCTGCTTACGACCCATTTTGAACTCGGATAAGAAAAGCACTTGAATTTGCTTTTTGTCTAACATCATTTCCATAGTCTAAAATAAACATAAAATAAACAGCAAGTAATAAGTCATTAGCCAGAAAACATAAAGCAAGAAATGCCCATTAAAATGATGTATAAGATAACCACATTTATTTAAGAATGTATCCAATATCAAACGGCGAGATTCCAACAATGCAAAAGCCACAGTTACGTTTGCACCAGTCTCATAATTCCAGGTGACCTGTGGAGGGTGGGACGTTGATGTAGAGGTGTGGATGATAACTGGCTTCTTTCAGGATTTCTCAAGAAAAGCTTTGAGATCTACACCTTGGAAACCCCAGCCCTAGAGGAGTATTTTTCCAAGACTCCATGAACAGGAACAAGTCCTGGATAGCAGCTGAGTGCCACCATATTAACTCTTTGGGATGGGCCCCAGAATCTGCATTTCCATCAAGTTCCCAAGTGATGTTGTTGCTGCTGACCCTGCAAGCGATCTCTGTGGTCTCTCTCCTGGTTTCTCTCCCTGGTTTCTCTCTGCTTCCCTCAAATTTCTCACTTCTCATATGGACACTTATTTTTACCCACACTTCTTATCACTCTTTCTCCTTTCTACAAATCTACCAGACCCCAACCTCCATCTCAGCTTACAATTTGGTCATTTCTGAAATGAGTGAAACAGGCCGGGAGCAGTGACTCATGCCTGTAATCCCAGTACTTCGGGAGGCCGATGCTCTGTGTGGGGAAACACACGAGAGGAGAAGAAAAGACACACATACAATACCTTTAAGGGTGAACAACCTTTATCCATGTAAATGGCAATGCAGATATAATAAGCAAACGATATAATAAACAAATGATATAATAAGCAAATTATATAATAAGCAAATTATATAATAAGCAAATTGCAACGGGAAGGGGAGAAGGGAAATGATATTTGCACTCACCAGACTATGGAGGATTCACCAGCAGACCGGGAAGCAACGGCCTGGGCTCCAGCGTTGGCCACTCATCTGTGCACAGATGGGGAGAGGGCTCATGAAGCTTCGGCCCAGTCTGGGACCCCAGCTCTTTTGTAGCGAGTTGTTTGGCATGAGGTCCAGTCACCAGGGCTCTTCATGACTGGGCTCAAGGAACACAAAGAGGTCAGCTTACTCTTGTGAGTGTCTATTGTTTTTCAATAACTAATATGTAGGAACAGATTGAAATAGAGATTTTTCTGAAGCAGCGCTGGATGAAAGCCCCCAGGGGCTCATAACAACCTGTTCCAGGACGTGGTGGCCATTGTTTGTGTTCATGTTCGATTGAGTTCAAATCTAATATTTTTCCTCCACAGCCGAGGCAGGCGGATCACTTGAGGTCAGTAGTTTGAGACCAGCCTGGCCAACATGGTGAAATCTTATCTCTACTAAAAATGGAAAAATTAGCCAGGCCTGCTGGCAGGCTCCTGTAATCCCAGCTACTCAGGAGGCTGAGGCACGAGAATCACTTGAACGTGGGAGGTAGAGGTGGCAGTGAGCCAAGATACCTCCACTGCATTCTAGCCTGGGTGACAGACTGAGACTCCATCTCAAAAAAATAAATAAACAAAATTTAAAACAACAAAATGAACGAAACAAAGAAAATATATGCTTTTTGCTTTCCCCATAGCACAGATATTCTATCTGGGGCTTAGAGGAGCATGTAGGGCTACCCAGTATCTGTGATAGAAAAGATGTCCCCCCGCCCTTTTTTTTTTTTTTTTTTTTTGAGACAGAGTCTCGCTCTGTTGCCAGACTGGAGTGCTGGAGTACAGAGGTGTAATCTCAGCTCACTGCAACCTCCGTCTTCCTGGTTCAAGTGATTCTCCTGCCTCAGCCTCCCAAGTAGCTGGGATTACAGGCATGCACCACCATGCCCAGATAATTTTTGTATTTTTAGTAGAGACAGAGTTTCACCATGTTGGTCAGGATGGTCTCCATCTCCTGACTTCGTGATCCGCTTGCCTTGGCCTTCCAAAGTGCTGGGATTACAGGCGTGAGCCACCGCGCCTGGCCCTTTCTTTTTATGTCTTTCTGGTCTCTACTGAGTTTTTTGAGCCTTATCATTTTCCAATGTTGGAATTGTTTTCTTTCTTGGAAATACTTTTAACCTAAAACCCAGTGGTTATGAAAATAATGTCTACATGGGCATCCATTCATAGTGGTTTCATTGTAGCTAGATCAACTTTAGTAAACCTTTTTTGGATTCATTTGACAATGATTTTGGATAACTCAGGAAAGGAATTAGAATCAATGATTTATGCATTATAGTCTGAAGTATGTAGCTAAATTTCAGTACTAATAATGGCATAGAGTGGTGCTGTCCAAAATGCAACTCACATGTGTAATTTTAAAATTTCTAGTAGTCACATTGAAGAAAAGTAAACAGAAATAGGCAAAATGACTAATAAGATGTTTCATTTAACCTAATATGTCCAAAATGTTATTTCAACATGAAATCAGTATAAAAATTATTAATGAGAAATGTACATGTTTTATACTAAGTCTCTGAAATCCAGTGTGCATTTTGTACTGACAACACATCTGAATTTGGATGGGCCACATTTCAAGTGCTAGGTAGCCACATGTGATTAGTGGTTTCTGAATTAGACAACACAGATATAAAGCATTGTTCTCTAATTTCTGTTTGGCTGCCTGGGTTTAAATAATGTCACTGTTAGGTTAACACAGTTTCGGCATTGTTTAGCCCAAATCCCACGTTTTATGGATAAGATAATTGAGTCAGGGAAAGAGAAGGTGGCTTGCCAGAGTGCACAGTGAGCTGGGCACAGGGCAGGCTCTGAGTTCACACCTTCTGCAGCCCAGCCAGGGCTCTTTCCCAACCAGACTGTGTGCAGGACTCACAGCACTTGTCTAGACGAGGAACATGTCAGTCTCTGACGATACTGCATTCTGTGCTCTGCCTCGGAATTGAGATAGGATCAGTCTCAACTTCTTCAGACAAATTCATTAATTCACCAGCTCATCGATTCGTTTGCCAGCCTACTACCTGTTAGACGCTAGGAATGCCAATACACCTTAGAGAGAGTCAGTCTGTGGGGGACAGACCAGCATTCGGCATTCATTGCAGAATCACCAAATACTGTGTTAAAAGGTGTAACCAGAGTGTGCACAGGTTTCAAATAGCTCTGAGGCCATCAATGAAGGAACTGTGACTAAAGGCACATTATATGAAATGGCAGGAGTGCAGAGGAGAGTGGGAGAGTCTAACAGAATGGACAAGCACCACTGGCGACCAGACTGAAATGCAGATCTTGATTCCTTCATGCAATGAACGTTTATTGAGCTCGTGTTAGGCATGTTAGGGAAATGCAGTGTCAAACAAGATACACAGTTTGTGTATCAAAGAAGGTTGCCATCTAGAGGGGGAAACATCTCAAAATCAATGCATTAAAATGAATAAACAAGTTACCAACTCTGAAACTAGGACAAGAAACAACATAATGGGGGCAAAGAATGATGGACAGGGGTAAGATATTTGACATTGGTGGACAGAGAAGACCCCTGTTTGGGGTTCATATTACAGTAAGACTAGCTGTTTTAAGCATAATAGAAACACCCTCGAATGTATCATGGCTCAAAGACAAGTGGTTTTCTTCCCACCCACATACAATCCAAAATGAACATGGCTTGATCAGCAAGTGTCTCTCTTCTGTGTGGTGATTCAGGGACCCTGGCCCCATCCATCTGTGGCTCTTCAGTTTTTAATACTTCCCTTCCATAAGCTCCATGTTCTTCTGCATCAGGGCTTTCTCCAGAGTGGGTAGAAAGCCTGCAAGTGATGCTGATGATTTTCTTTCTCACCATCACTTGACACACCTAACTGCAAGGGAGGCTGGTAAGTCAGGTGTAGCCCAGGAAGAACAGGTTTGCCCTGGGAGATAGGCATGCCCAGGTGGAAGAGGAGACATCTTGGTGTGAGCATCTAGCTAGTCCCTGCCACACATACAATGGATTAAAAGGATTTATCACTATAAAGAATAGACAGAAAAAATGTTCCTCACAGAGGAAGTGATACGTGCAAAATGTTCCCCACAGAGGAAGTGATACGTGCAAGCCACACTTGAGGACAAGTGTGGCTTTTTTGAGGAACTGAAGTGAAAACAGGACATCTGAAGCACAGACGCAAGAGATCAAGAAATGTCAGAGAGTGGTGGACAAATGAGAAGGGGCCATATAGGAGAAGGGTTTGGGATTTGAAAATTTCTTGTTGTTGAAAAATATACGTAATACCAAAGTTACCATCTTAATTATGTTTAAGTGGCACTAAGTACATTCACATTATAGTGCAACCATCACCACTGTCTATCTCTGTAACTTTTTCATCATCTCATACTGCAACTCTGTACCCATTAAAACACCAACTCCCCATTCCTCTCTCCCTGCAGCCCCTGGTAACCTCTATTCTACTTTCTGTTTCTCTGAATTTGGCTACTCTACGAACCTCAAAAGAGGAATCATACAATATTTGTCCTTTTATGTCTGGCTTATTTCACTTAGCGTAATGTCTTCAAGATTCATCCCTGTTGTAGCATGTGTTAGAATTTCTTTTCTTTTTTAGGCTGAATAATACTCCATTGTGTGGCTAGACGACATTTTGTTGATTCATCCACTGATAGACATTTTAGTTGTTTCCACCTCTTGGCTATTGTGAATAATGCTGCAATGAACATGGGTGTACAAATACCTGTTTGAGTCCTTGCTTTCAATTTAAGACTATATCCAGGAATGGAATTGCTGGATCCTATGGTAATTCTATGTTTTGGTTTTTGAGGAGCTGCCATACAGTTTTTCACAGTGACTGCACCATTTTACATTTCCACTAGCTTTTCACAAGTCTTCCAGCTTCTCCATATCTTTGCCAACACTCATAATGTTCTGAATGTGTGTGTATAGCATCCCAGTGGATGTGAAGTCCCATCTCATTGTCGTTTTGATTTGCATTTCTCTAATGGTTAGTGATATTGAGCCTCTCTCCATGTGCTTAATGGGTAATTGTGTGTCTTCTTGGGAAAAATGTCTATTCAAGTCTTTTGCCCATAATTTAAAATGTTGTGGTTGTTGTTATTAAGGGGTTTGAGATTTTGTTCTAAGTTCAATGGAAAGGCATTGTCAATCAATGTAGATGTCATTCAAACAGAGGAGTGACATGAACTAAGTTTGTTTTCTTTCTTTCTTTTTTTTTTTTTGAGACAGAGTCTCACTCTTTTGCTCATGCTAGAGTACAGTGGCACTATCTTGGTTCACTGCAACTTCTGCCTCCTGGGTTCAAACAATTCTTATGTCTCAGCCTCCCCAGTGGCTGGAATTACAGATGTGCATTACCATACCCGGCTAATTTTTGTATTTTGTATTTTGTATTTTTTTTTTTTTTGAGACGGAGTCTCACTCTGTCACCCAGGCTGGAGTGCAGTGCTGCAATCTCAGCTCACTGCAAGCTCTGCCTCCCGGGTTCACACCATTTTCCTGCCTCAGCCTCCCAAGTAGCTGGGACTACAGGTGCCTGCCACCACATCTGGCTAATTTTTTTTTTTTTTTTTGAGGTGGAGTCTCGCTCTGTCGTCCAGGCTGGAGTACTGTGGCCGGATCTCAGCTCACTGCAAGCTCCGCCTCCCGG
>NW_016803312.1:1608602-1700962 GCF_001698545.2 Rhinopithecus bieti
AGGTCTTTTTTATCTTTTTTTTTTTTTTTTTTTTTTTTTTTTTTTTTTTGAGGCGGAGTCTCGCTCTGTCGTCCAGGCTGGAGTACTGTGGCCGGATCTCAGCTCACTGCAAGCTACCTCTCCCGGGTTCACTGCGTTCTTCTTCTGCCTCAGCCTCCCGAGTAGCTGGGACTACAGGTGCCCGCCACCTCGCCCGGCTAGTTTTTTGTATTTTTTAGTAGAGGCGGGGTTTCACCGTGTTAGCCAGGATGGTCTCGATCTCCTGACCTCGTGATCCGCCCGTCTCGGCCTCCCAAAGTGCTGGGATTACAGGCTTGAGCCACCGCGCCAGGCCCTGGCTAATTTTTTTTATTTTTAGCAGAGATGGGGTTTCACCATGTTAGCCAGGATGGTCTCGATCTCCTGACCTCATGATCTGCCCGCCTTGGCCTCCCAAAATGCTGTCATTACAGGCATGAGACACTGCGCCTGGCCCAAATTTTCATTTTAAGAAGAAGTGATTCCCCTTCTGTGTGAATTTCTCCAGCAATACCAGCTACTGGATCCTGCAGCAGAGTGGGTAGATGCCGAGGATACCATCAACCATAAAAGTCCTTGTTCACAATGGGCAAAAATCAAGTGTAATTAGAGCAGAAGGCCTGAATTCTAGTTTTCCTCCCACAAGCTTCAGCAATGACTCATGCTTCTACATTGCTACTGTGGTGCCCCGTATCTCCCGTGCTCTGGGGCTCCACTGGGCTGGGGGCATGTGGTTGGGATTAAAGGCAGGTCGGAGCAGATAAAGGGTCACTCCATCTCCAGGGCCCACTTAGTCCCTGTGATCCTCAAAGGGCCTGAAAAGGGCAGAGCAATTAGTGAAAGTCGTGATACTGGTTGCCAGAGGTATGGCGGAGACACCTGCTCCTTGGGAAGCTGGTGACATTGCTAATTCATTTCACACCAGCCTGACAGGAATAGCCAGATTGAAGCAAGTGGTCAGTGATGAAGAGGAAATAGGATTTCCCCTCTCCCGAGAGAGCCAGTTCCCTCACCCTGATGTTCTTATTTCAGTTTCATACAGCTGGATAAGTAAAGCTGGAACTCAGTATTAGGATTAACATGGCCTTTTTATTTTTTATTTTTATTTTTGGAGACAGGGTCTTGCTCTGTTACCTAGACTAGAGTGTTGTGACAGGATCACGACTCACTGCAGCCTCCATCTCCTGGTCTCAAGTGATCCTCCCACCTCAGCCTCCCAAGTAGCTGGGACTACAGGCACATGCCACCATGCCTGGCTAACATTTTAATTGTTTTGTAGAGATAGACTCTCCCTATGTTGCCTAGGCTGGTCTCAAACTCCTGGGCTCAGGCAATCCTCTTGCCTCCACCTCCCAAAGTACTGGGATTACAGGCATGAGCCACTGCACCCAGCCTTAACATGGCATTTAAAAATTTTTGTCAGTTTTTTGGATACTTTTTCTTCCTCCTAGACATTCTTGTTTGTCCACTGAAGCAGAAGTTCTCAAACTTCACTGCATCAGGATACCCAAAGGGCCCATTAAAACACAGAACGCTGGGCTGAACCCTCCAAAGCTTCTATTCAATGAGTCTGGGGTGGGTTGAAGAATTCAAATTTCCAGCAAGTTCCCAGGTGCTGTTGCTGCTGCTCTGGCCCACTCTTTGAGAAACACTGCGTGAAAACAATCAGTGTCACTCTGTGGGATCATGAAACAAGCTAATTTAGGATCTGTAACATAGCGGTGATTGCAGCCACTGTTTCTACAGCCTGGACATAGACTGCCTACCTCTCTCTGTAGGGTTTCCTTCTGTACTGCAGTGTGCAAGGGTGTGTGGGGGTGTATGTGTCAGAATACAGACAGTGAGCTCATAACCTCCAATAATTCTTCAAATACCACTGCTTTTCTAAACAGAAGCAGCAGGTGATCAGTCCCTAGCACTGTTACAGCTAGGGAAAACCACTTATTGTTTTTCTAATGTTTCTTTCATGTTATCAAAAGGAAACATGACATTGTTTCTCTTACTCAGGGGTGCATGAGAATTAGCACTCCTTAAAATGTGTGACTTCATTCAGTTCATTAAATATATCTTAATTGAACATCTACTTTATGCCACTCTGTTTCATGTGCTCGATATAAAGCAGTGAACCAAACAGAGTAAGTTCCTGATCAAGTGGAACCTTTTTTTTCTGGTGGCAGGGATAAGAAAGAAACAGAGAGAAAAGTAAATGTGTTGTATGTCCTTGGCTGATTGATGCTATGGGGGGAATTACTCTGTGTGTGTATGTGTGTGTGTGTGCGCGCGTGCGTTCATGCATAGTGGTCAGGGAATTGTCTCCAACAAGGTGACACTTGAGCATAGGCTTGAAGCAAGTGAGGGAAGAAGCCACATGGAAATCTGGAGGAAGAGTGCTCCAGGCAGAGAGAACAGCAAGCAAATGCAAAAGCCCTGAGGCGAGAGAATTCTGGCATTTCTGGAATAGCCAAGAGGCTGGTATGGCTGGTGTAGGATCATAAAAAAGAGGAGATGGGAGACATAAGTTCAGACAGGTGATCAGGTCCAGATTGTGTAAGACCTCGTAAGCTATTGTAAGGATTTAGTGGGAGTCACTAGAGGATACTAAGCCTAGAAGGGTGTTTACATATTGGAAGGATCTTCCTGCTGCTGAGTGGAGGGTGAACATAACGCAGTAATAGTGGAATCGAGAAGCCTCGTTAGGCTGCAGTTTCAATAACCAAGGTGAAACTTGGTTTGAGGATGTAGCATTGAAGGTGGTGACAGGGGGTAGAATTTTGGAGATATGTTGAAGGAAGAGCCAACAGCGTTTACCATATTTTGGATGGGAGGCAGGAGATAAGGGATCAAGGTTGACTCCAGGTTATTTCACCTGAGGACCTGGAAGAATGGAGTTGCCATTTACCCAAGACAGGGAAACTGGGAGAAGCAGCAGGCTTGTGGTCTTGCTGCATGCCCAGAAGAAAAAGGAAATACAAGGAGGAAAGGAAAGCAATGTTGTAGGATACAAAAGAAAATCACTCAGTCCTCCAACATCAGCAGAGCTGATGTTTGTCTCTTAATGTTTTCACAATTCTTTCCATTCCTTATTCATCTCCATTCATATTTTACAAATAGTAATAATTAACAACGTGGAGTGGTTAATATGTGACAGGCACAGTGAAAGGCATTTAACACACATTATCTCATCGAATCCTGGCAACAGCCCAGGATAAAGATGACAGAAGCGTAGACAGGTTGGGTAACACCCCACTAATAAGTCAGGGAGCTGGAATTTTACCTGGGATTTTCTCACTCCGAAACTCCTGGTTGTTTCCCACTTTCCTACTGTGCTACACGCCTTTGCATTATTAATATTTTTCAAATCTCCACATTGCCCAGAGATCTCTAACTCTTACAGTTTAGGGGATCATGTCTCACCTTCCACAGTGTCTCACAAGTTCAGGGATGACAGTGTTATGCCCAGACCTTTTACTCCCCGAAGAAGTCCACCAGAGACCAGAGTCAAAGCCAAGCGGCAAGGATCTTTAATGCAAGTTCGAACTTGGTCCCTCTGTTTTACAACATACAAGAGGGCCCTGAACAATGCGTGCGCTTGCCTTTTATAGCCTAATGTAAACAGGACTTGTAAAGTTGCAGAGGAACGAGGGAATTCTCTAGGTTACAGCATTACAATTGGTTAACATTTTAAGTCTATACATTTAGCAGTTTTTTTATTGGTTCCCGCGCTCTCACAAACGACTGTGCTCTTATCGGGGACTTTCCAGGTGGTGTCTTTCTAAAGTTGAGATATATGGTAGTCTTTGAATTGAGAGATATATGGTGGGGAGACATGTGGTGGGATGAGCCCAGTAAGTTGAGAGATATATGGAGGGATATGTTTATACTGGGCTCAGGAAGTTTGAGAGATATATGGCAAGCACTAGTAATTTGAAACAGAAAAAGAACAAGACAGGGACTTTCACAATGCTTGTCTATACAACATCTGAAATCTATAGATAACATTATCGGTTGGGTCCGGGGTCAACTTGTTAACTAGGCTCAAGGCGCCGCCCGGGCTGTCTGCCTTTAGGGTCAACTTTTAGCTAGGCTCAAGGCGCCGCCCGGGCTGTCTGCCTGTGGATTTCATTATTTCATTTGATCTCTCTCAACAGACATTCCCTGACCCATCTGAAATCATAGAGACCAGAAGTAAACATGCCCTTTCCAGAATGAAATTTATTATTATTATTATTAAGATGGAATCTCGCTCTGTCGCCCAGGCTGGAGTGTAGCAGTGCGACCTTGGCTTACTGAAACCTCTGCCTCCCAGGTTCAAGTGATTCCCATGCATCAGCCTCCCAAGTAGCTCGAATTACAGGTGTGCACCACCACGCCCAGCTAATTTATTTTATTTTATTTTTTTAGTAGAGATGGGGTTTTCACCATGTCTGCCAGGCTGGTCTCAAACTCCTGATCTCAGGTGATCCACCCACCTCCGCCTCCCAAAATGCTGGGATTACAGGTGTGAACCACTGCACCCAGCCAAAGTTTATTATTAATACCATGTTGCAAAAGGGCAAGTGCCCCAGAAAGCCATAGAGGGCCTTTTCAAACAAAGCAAGCAGGAGGTTATTTTAGGATTTGGGGAAATGATGGGATTTAGCTAAAATTCAAATGAAGCAGGGTTTTGATGAGCGCAAAGTAGGGCTGTGTGTAATTAACATCAGGCTGAGCTGGGAAGCTGACTCAGGGTTCCGTTTCCTTGGAAACTACAGGGTTAAGAGAAATGTAGAATGTTGTGCCCCCAAACCCCTTATCTGAAGCACTGCACCTGCCTTGGAAATCTAGGCTGCTTCTCTGTGTCAAAGAGACCCCAGATCTTTCAGGCAGGAATGGGATCTTCCATTCTTACTGATAGGATTTTGAAGAGTAAACTGTCAGGAGGTCTGTAATTTTTGAGAATACGGTTTCTCAAGGCCATGTCTTCTTGTTCAACCATAAAGGCAGTTTTGTACAGGTTCACAGAATGCAGCTGCTCCTGGCCCTTGCTCCTGGGGCCGCTGTCTTCCTTCCCTGCCAAGGTTGCCAAGCGGTGGCCCCGGTGTCTGCTCATCCCCATAAGGAGCACTAACGTTGGGCTGCTGCATTGCTCCACTTGCTGGAGTGTTTGCAGGCACGGCATGGAATTCGAGTACAGTGCTAACTATGGCATAAGGCTGGGAGAGCAAGATGACTGTCTTTCAAAAGCGTTCCCTGCATCATTCCCAATTGTTCATCGTCCATGTCTTACCTACCACAATTTTCTCAAGCTTCTCTCTCCTCCCTGTGACCTTCTCTCAGCTCTCCTCCTCTCCCCCACTTTTCTGCTTCTTGTTTCTCTCCACAAAAGAATCTCAAATGTGCCCTACTTTTGTATGCAGAGCAGTTCCACTCCTTTCCTTTCTCCTTCTAAATTGGGACCTGGTGGCTGGTGTCACGCTCATCTTCTGCGGGTAAAGTGGTGGCCAGGGACCTGGCTGGACTTGGGTTCAAGGACTTGTGGGAAGGAGGAGATGGAGGCTGGGGAGATGATAGAAGAGGTTCTTTGTGCTATGCTCAGGGCAAAGTCCACCTCCTCTGATACCTGTGATGACATTGGGATAGTTTTTGCAGGTGCGGAGCAGGTGGGGGGCCTGTTTGTATGTAGAATACAGATGCTTTTCTTAGAATTAAGATCACACTGCAATGAGAAGATTAACTTGCATTAGAATTGATGGATGGGCCTAGAACAAATACACAGTGTCTTTTATTGGGAAGACACAGGAGGAAGGAAATGAAGGGGCTGCTGGAATGATAGTGTCATCTGTCACTGAACAGGGACCCAGAACCGTGCATGCTTGGACACATGCTTTAAGTAATGCTGTAACTGTACCAGACCAATCTGGCTCGGCTTTTATGTAACAAAGTTGCCAGTTGTTTTTCAGTTGCCATGGGCTGCCCCCAGGTTCAAGGTCACATACCCTGTGCATGCGCCTATGGACCAAGCATCCACCCACAGGCAGAACCTAAGTGCTTTGGCAGAGGAGCAGGACTGAATTCAGAAGCGGACACCACATGACAAGATCCAAGATCCAATCAGATTGAGCCCTGGTGTCACTCCATGGCAGGATCCAATCAGATCATGCCTCCCAGCATCATGTCATTGCAAGACCCCATCAGATCTTGCCTTATTACCCTATGCTTATAAAACCCCACAGCCCCAAGCTCAGGGAGACAGATTTGAGCATTTCCTTTGGTCTCTTTTCTAGTCAACTTCCAATAAAGCTTTTCTTTTCTCAAAAGCTGGTGCTGTGGTACTGGCTTCTATGCACGTCAGGAAATGAGCCCTTCGATTGCTTGGTAACAGTGCAAGAAGTCAAACCTGGCTGCAGGTCTACCTCATCTACACAAGGGAACAAATAATGAGCTCATGTCACAGAGTTCTTATTTATTGAACAAAAGTTTTATTGATTGCCTACTTGTGCCAGACACTGTGCAAGGCTATGGGTAGAAAATGAATAAAATATTAATGTTACTGGAAAGGGGTCCTAATCCAGACCCCAAGAGATGGTTCTTGGATCTGGTGCAAGAAAGAATTTGGAGCGAGTCCTTAAAGTGAAAACAAGTTAACAAAGTAAAGAGTTAGAAATGGCTACTCCATAGGCAGAGCAGCAGCTTGGGCTGCTGGACTGAGGACACTTATAGTTATTTCTTGATGTTATGCTAAACAGGGGGTGGATTATTCATGAGTTTTCCAGAAAGGCATGGGCAATTTCTAGAGCTGAGGTTTCCTCCCCTTTTTAGACTAGATAGGGGAACTTCCTCACTGTTGCCATGGTGTCTGTAAACTGTCATGGAGCTGGTGGGAGTGTCTTTTAGTATGCTAATGCATTATAATTAGCATATAATGAGCAGTGAGGATGACCAGGTCACTCTTGTTGCCATCTTGGTTTTGGTGGGATTGGTTAACTTCTTAACTGCAACCTGTTTTATTAGCAAGGTTTTTATGACCTGTATCTTGTGCTGACCTCCTATCTCATTCTGTGACTTAGAATGCCTAACGCCTGGGAATGCAGACCAGCAGGTCTCAGCCTTACCTTACCGGGCCCCTATTCAAGATGAAGTTGCTCTGGTTAAAATGCCTCTGACATTGACATGCCCTATAACAGCATAACCTAGTGGGAGAGACAGGCAAGAAAATAAACAATTTAAGTAAAATGCAAAATTAAAGCAAATTAAAAAAAAAACTTTAATAGCATTTTGTCCAGGACAACTGTACATCAGAGAAGGAATGTAGCTTATTCCAGACTAAGAATTCAATGCAGCCAGGAGAAGAAGTTTGGATTGAGACTTTAAGGAAACACAAAAAGCGAGTGGGAAGAAGTTCGGAATACTCCAGTGGTCTGGGTAGCAGCCATGGCTAGAGTGGAGAATGCACATGAGAAAATGACTGGAAACAAGCTGGAGAAACAAGCAGGGGCAGCCGGTGAAAGAGCATGTTTGCAGAACGAAGAGCCTGCAATTGTGGGGAGTCATCAAACTTCTAGAGCTGCTTTTTTTGAAGACAGGTGTATTAGGATTCTCTAGAGGGACAGGACTAATAGTATAAATGCATATACGAAAGGGAGTTTATTGAGGAGTATTGACTCACACGATCACAAGGTGAAGTCTCACCGTAGGCCATCTGCAAGCTGAGGAGCAAGGAAGCCAGTCCGAGTCCCAAAATCTCAAAAGTAGGGAAGCCGACAGTGCAGCCTTCAGTCTGTGGCCAAAGGCCCGAGAACCCCTGGCAAACCACTGGTGTAAGCCCAAGAGTCCAAAAGCTGAAGAACTTGGAGTTCAATATTCGAGGGCAGGAAGCATCCAGCATGAGAGAAAGATGAAGACTGGAAGACTCAGCCAGTCTAGACCTTCTACATTCCTCTGCCTGCTTGTATCCTAGCTGCGCTGGCGGCTGATTAGATGGTGCCCACCTGCATTGAGGGTGGGTCTGCGTTTCCCAGCCCACTGACTCAAATGTGAACCTCCTTTGGCAACACCCTCTCAGACACACCCAGGAACAATACTTTGTATCCTTCAGTCCAATCAGGTTGACACTCAAATTAACCATCACAATAGGGATGTCTCTGGTTCCCCTCCCCAACCTTTCATGTTTTTTTTTTTTTTTGAGATGGAATTTCGCTCTTGTTGTCCAGGCTGGAGTGCAATGGCACGATCTTGGCTCACCACAACCTCTTCCTCCCGGATTCAAGTGATTCTTCTCTCTCAGCCTCCTGAGTAGCAGGGATTACAGGGATGTGCCACCATACCTGGCTAATTTTGTATTTTTAGTAGAGACAGGGTTTCTCCATGCTGGTCAGGCTGGTCTCAAACTCCCGACCTCACGTGATCTATCCACCTTGGCCTCCCAAAGTGCTGGGATTACATGCATGAGCCACCACAGCCACTCTGGTTCTCCTTTTTATATCCACCAGACCTTGCTCAATAAGCATTAAAGTGAACTAAGGTGATTGAAGTGATCCCATTTGTCCTACAGGAAGATCATTCTAGATGTATGTAGATGAGGTACCAGAGGCAGGAAGACCAGTTGGGAGGCAATTTCGAAAGGCCAGGTTCAGGCTCGTGGCAGAGTTGGAGAGGGAGAAGGAAATGAAATCCCAAGAAAGCCCATGCAAGTAGCCAAGAATGTAACTGCCCAGTGGGTTCAGAGCTGGTTCATCAAGACAGGGGAACTGCAGTAGAGAAAGAGCAATTCATGCAGAGCCGGCTGTGCAGGAGACTGACTGTAGTTTTATTATTACTCAAATCAGTTTCCTTGAGCATCTGGGGAGCAGAGTTTTTAAGGATAACTTGGTGGATGGGGAGAAACCAGTGAGCCAGGAGGAGTGCTGACTGGTCAGAGATGAAATCATATGGAGTTGGAACTGTTTTCTTGTGCTGAGTCAGTTCCTGGGTGGGGACCACAAGATCAGATGAGCCAGTTTATTGATCTAGGTGGTGCCAGCTGATCTCTCAAGTGTGGGGTCTGCAAAATATCTCGAGCACTGATCTTAGGAGCAGTTTATGGAGGGTTAAATCTTGTACCTCCAGCTGCATGACTCCTAAACCATAATTTCTAATCTTGTGGCTAATGTTAGTCCTACGAAGGCAATCTAGTCTGCAGGCAAGAAGGAGGTCTGCTTTGGGAAAGGACTGCTATCATCTTTGTTTTAAACTATAAGTTATAAAGTTTCTCCCAAAGTTAGTTCAGCCTACACCCAGGAATGAACAAGGACAGCTTGGAGGTTAGAAGGAAGATGGAGTCATTTGTTATATGTCTTTCACTGTCTCAGTCATAACTTTGCAAAGGAGGTTTCAAGAATGACCTCTAGGGAAATACTTGGTGGGACAGCCAGGGCCTCGCTGATGACAGAAGCCCCAAGAGTGAAGGGCTGTGGTTCTCAAACTCTATAATGATGGGAGCAGATGCAAGTGACAAAGGATAGGTCACTTGGAAGAGGAGGGGGACGGAGACTGATCACTGGACATAACCCAGAGAGAGTTGGTGATGTCGACCTTGGGAAGTAGAAGGTTAGATATAGACATTCCTTGTGTTAAGAATGCAGGAAATGGCTCAATCTAGAACTTTCATTACATTTCAAACTAATGATGGCACTCTAATCTCCCTGGGCCACTGAGAAGATTGATGTAAATGATTCAATAGCAATGACTGCAGTAAAACCCGAGCCTGGCTAGTTTGTCTATATCATCAGGAAGTGGATAGGGGGTTTTACTGTCAATTTCCTTTCTTGAAACAAGTTTCAGAGCAGACAATGAAATCTGACTTCAGAGGGGGTTCCCAGAGAGCTGCTGCCAGGTTCATCTAAATGACACTTCAGATCTGACTATTAATTTGGGTCAAACCATGGAAAGCTTATATGGAAGCTCTGGTGTTCCAGGCTTCAGGAACTTTGATTTGGAGTACCATCAGGGTTCGTAGAGTTATTTATTTATTTATTTATTTATTTATTTATTTATTTATTTATTTTATGAGATGGAGTCTCACTCTGTTGCCCAGGCTGGAGTGCAGTGGCACGATCTCAGCTACTGCAACCTCCACCTCCTGGTTCAAGTGAGTCTTCTGCCTCAGCTTCCGTAGTAGCTGGGATTACAGATGCCTACCACCATGCCTGGCTATTTTTTTTTTTTTCGCATTTTTAGTAGAAATGGGGTTTTACCATGTTGGCCAGGCTTATCTCCAACTCCTGACCTCAGGCGATCCACCTGCCTTGGCCCCCCAAAGTGCTGGGATTATAGGTGTGAGCCACCGCACCCTGCCTTAGAGTTGTCTTGATTGATTGATTGATTTTTATTATACTTTATGTTCTAGGACACATGCGCACAACGTGCAGGTTTGTTACATATGCCGTCTTTTAATTGCCTCTTTCCAAGTTCCTACATTGCCTGAGAGATAATCTGCTTTGGTCCTGATGAGACCTGTGCATTTTGAAAGACATCAGACTGCCTCTAGCATAACACTAGTATTACCAGCCAAGAATTTGGGTGCTCGGAGAGCGGCATGACCTCCCTAAGCCTCACAGCTACCATGGGAGGAAGTCATGAGGATTCAGGACCTGCAGTCCCGGCTTGTCGTGCTCCACCTGCAGACCCTGAACTGCTTATTGGGACTTCCTTTACCAGCACCACCGTGCGGCTTCACAGTGGTGCTCACGGCCATTGTCATCTTCTTACTGTCTTCCTTTTACTATGACAACATGCCCTGCTGATAAATTATACCTAAGACTAGAGAGACAGTTTATTACTCTATAGCCTATCACTTTCTAGAAAGACCACATAGTGGTTACCGTCAAAAGTATCTAATGAAGTGTGTGCATATAGACCCTATATATGTGTATATGTGTGTATATAGAAATATAGACCATCTATATATACATACATATCTGTGCATATGTATATTATATAACATACATATATACATATATTAGTATGTATTATATAAATATATGTATGCATACATAAATATTTCATATATATATTTATATGAAAAAGCATGATCAAATAAAAGGATCAACCAGTAGGTCACTAGAGAAGTTAAACAATTTGAAAGTGACTGTTGAGGCCAAGGCTGCATGACTCACACCTGTAATCCCAGAACTTTGGAAAGCTGAGGCTGGCAGATTGCTTGAGCCCAGGAGTTTAAGATCAGCTTGGGCAACAGGGTGAAACCCTATTGCTACCAAAAAAAAAAAAAAAAAAAAAAATTACAAGAATTAGATGGCGTGGTGGAATGCGCCTGTAGCCCCAGCTACTTGGGAGGTTGAAGTGGGAGGATCATGTGAGCAGGGAAGGTCAAGGCTGCAGTGAGCTGAGGTTGCGCCACTGCATTCCAGCCTGGGTGACAGAGTGAGACCCAGTTTGAAAAAAAAAAAAAATTGTAACTTGGCCTTGATGTCAAATACAAACTAACCAGGAAAGCATGGCTTTGGTGGAAGAGGAACAATGGCGTGCTATTTATTTGCTCACCAGTTGAGCTGTAGTGGCCAGGTGCTCTGGTCACACCCAGGCGACAAGTTTACCTCCAGGAGTGTGATGCAGATCCATGACCTCTATGCTGGCATGCAACAGAGCCTGTGAGAGCTTTCACACTGTTACTGCCAGAGGCTGGGGCAGATGACGGAGGTGGGCCCCTGGACACCCAGGAAAGTTCTCTGCTCAAAATGATCTCCCCCACCCACCCTGGCCTAAAACATCCATGATAGTGCTCCTTCCCTTCATGTTAGATACTGGCTTTTCTCATTTAAAATGCAGCAATGGCAAGGCACCCTTGATGGTAGCAGGGACGGACGGGAGTGGGGCAGTGATAGCACCTTCTTGTGCGTGGGTCTCTAGACAGCGACAGCTTCTTCTGTGACGATTGAGATGAGGTTGCTTGCAGGAAATACCTTCCTCATTTCTGTGTTCATTCATTCAGCAGATATTCAGGGGCCTACTGTGTGCCCTGGCACTGCTTTAGATGTGGGGGATATGGTGGTAATCAAAACAGATGCTAGTCCGTGCCCCCACGGACCTTCTAGTATAGCGTGGGGAGGGGATGATAAAGACATAAATATATAAAATGAACAGTTTATGTAGATTGTGCTGAGAATTTTGGAGAAAAAACAGAGGGAGGTAAAGGTTTCCAATGAGAGGGGGATTAGTGGTGTCTTTTTAAAGAAGGATGGTCGGGAAAGAGCCGCTGTCTGAACAGAATGCACAGACTGGCTTTTGTGTGGTGGAGGCGGTTTGAGCTACTAATTTAGGTGCCTGCTCAGACAGGTGGCAGAGACACTGAGCTCATGAAAGGCATCTGTTGGGGGCACAGAAGGATCCTGGTGCCCTAGTCCATGGCCTTGCCCCAGCACATTTGCGGAGGTCCAGAAAGGCAGCTTCTGTCTGTCACTATTCCAGCACATGGACAGGAAAGTGCAGATGGCCAGGGAGAAGCGAAGACCTGAAAGAGGAGAGCTGTGTGATTAGGAGGCTGGGAGTTGTCCCAGTCCCAGGCACAGGGAGCGCAAAAACCCGGAGGTGGGTCTCTGACGGTGACGGAGGAGCAGCGATGGAGGATCAGCGAAGGGCTGGCGTGGTGGGGGCGCAGGACCCAGGGAGAGTGACAGCGGAGGAGGCCAGAGGGCCCAGGGAGGTCAGACCATGCTCTGAATGGAACAGGGGCTGTTACAGGCTTTGAGCAGAGTATCCACATAGATTAAACTGAGACTGTTTATTACTGTAGCCACTGGGTTTAGGATGGCGCAGGAAAGGTGTGGGAAAATGGTAGGGTCAGCGGGGAGCCTGTGGCCATAATTCAGGTGACAATGACAGTGAGAATGCAGCAAAGGGAAACATGCAAAGGAGGATTCGGACTCAAGGACCCGGAAGCCAAGAAGTGCTGCCATCTTCATAACTTTGTCTATTCCCTATTTTGCCCCAAATTGCTCTGCCTCCTTAAGATGCATCTGACTCCAGAACCACCTGCAAGCCCATGGGAGGGGTCACCCACTACTCACCCTGCTGTACCAGGCCCTGGGTCACGGGCCAGACTACCTCTCCACCCTGTGTGCACTCGTGCAGCAGCTGTGACTTGCAGGGACCTCACTGCCTCATGCAGAGGGACGATGGTGCTTCAGGCTTGTTTGCAGCAGGTTGGAGGCACTGACTCTCCTTAGCTCTTTCTAGTCCTTCACGGCTCTAGTTTCTGTGTGACTATGGATAAGCTGCTGAATATATAAGCACTGGCTTTTGTGGAAAGGAGGATGTTTCAGCTGCTGGTTTTGGTGCCTGTTCAGACAGGTGGCAGAAGCTCTGAACTCACAAATGGCATCTGTTGGGCACAGAAGGGTCCTGAAGCCCTGGTCTGTGGCCTCAGCCCAGCACATTTGCTGAGATCCAGAGAGGCAGCTTCTGTCTGTCCCCTCTCCCTGCCTGTGAACGGTAAACCACAGATGGCCCAGCAATTTGATATGTTGCAGTGTTTCCAAAGCTCCCAGAATGGGACGTGAACCTGAATTGCATGCTTCCAGGAAAGTGCCCCAATGTGGAAAATTTGTCATTTTGTCTCTAGATCCATTACAAGCTTTGTAGCAGCACAAACCCTGGGCAGAAATGGCCATTTCATAAATGCCAAGGAAATCACTGGGTCGAGATGCCCTGTGTTTGGAGAAAGGAGCAAAGCCAGAGTGATTTCTCATACCTGGTGCCCACCCTAACCTGCTGTGGATGTGAGAAAACATCCCAATGACAATGAGGTAATTTTCCCTATCTCATGGCCTATTACCTTAGAGAAAATTATTTTTCCAATGCTCGCCAAAGAACTTTCTTCGGATTTAGTACTTTTTTCATTTTTCTTTTTTTAAGTTTAGGAATGCCATGCCACAATAGCTACCCAAATGACAAAGTTGTTTACACTTTCATGCAGAAATCCCACTTTCGGAGTTTATTTTACAGATTCACTTTCATACATATGGAATGTCATCTGCATCATTGTTGGTAATGACAAAGGACTAGTTAAGAAAATCAGTGGCCCCATTTGCGAAACAGCAAACTACGCCCCTGGAAAAAGGCATCGAAACAGTCTCTTTTTACTGACGTAGTAAGATTGCTAGGATATGTTCAGTGGGAAAAAAGCAAGAAGCAGAAATAGAGGAAAATATGCATATATTCATAATTGCTTGCATATGTATAAAGAAACACTGGAAGGTAAAAAAAAAAAAATAATAGTTCCTTTGGGAGACAGAAATGGAGTGGATGAAAACATGGGTGCAAGACCCTCTGTGTATTCATTTATTAGAGTTTTGGTATTAGTCATGTGAATGTATTCTCCCAGCACTTTTTTTTTTATTTTACAAAATGGAAAGATGTACTCAACTATGTCTAGACCTCAATGATCACAGCTTGCCTTCTGACAGTGGTGAAAAGAGTTTTGAGAATCAGGGAATTTTTCAGCACCTCCGTGTTAGGTAGGAGCTGAGAAGGGGCTGCAGAGGGAGAGATAGAGACCCAGGACCTACCCAAAGGTGCTTGCAGCCTAGTGGAGGAGACCAGTGAGCAAACCATTGGTGTGATAGTTCATTTTTTTGCCACTATCACAGAAAACCTGAGACTAGGTAATTTACTAAGAATAGAAATCTATTTCTCACGGTTCTGGAGGCTGGGAATTCCAAGATCAAGGCAACAGCATGTTTGGTGTCTGGTAAGGGTCCAGTCTCTGTTTTTAAGATGACGTCTTGTCGCTGGATCCTTTGGAGGACGGGAGCACTATGTCCTCACATGGTGGAAGGTGGAAGGACAAGAAGGATGAGTTCCTTCTGTTTCCCCTCTAATAGCCCTTTCTTCACAGCCTTTTGAGAGTATCAACTAATATAGTGCATGGAAAGCAATTAGCACAGGGTTTGGTGTTGAGTAACTGTGCAATAAATATTGGGCTTTTTTTTTTTTTTTTTTTTTTTTTTTGTAGTGGCATTAATCCATTCATGAAAGCAGAGCCCTCATGACCTAAAGACCTCCACAAAGGCCCCATGTTCCAACACAGTTGCATTGGAGATTAAGTTCCCAACACATGAATTTTGGGGGACTCATTCCAACCATAGCAGCTGGTGATGATGTATTGAGAGCCACATAAGAGGGAAGCACAGAGGCTGTGGATCTCAGAGAAGAGGCAGCTGCTGGGGAAAGGGGAGAAGAGGGTCATCAGAGCAATCCACAGGAGAATGGGGCTTATCAAAGAGGTAGGAGGGAAGAAGCTGGAGAAGAGAAAGGAGGCAGAGAAGCTCAACCAGGCAGAGAGAAAAGGCCCCTAGTGTGAGCAGGGTCTAGTGTGCTTAGGTAAATGCAAGTAGTTAAACATGGTTGAAATGGAGGGGATGGGTGTTGACGTTTTCAAAGACAGAAAAGAAGTGACCTGACTGTAAAGTCTTGTTATTCTGTGACATGCTGCTCATTGTGCTACCAATATCCATTCTCTCTACCCAATCTCTCTGTTTTGCTCTGTATATGGCCTCTTAGAATAAAAGCCACATATCTCTGCCTCCCTTGCAAATGGGTGTGGCCCATGTGATGAAATCCTGGCCAATGGGCTGTAAATGGAAATGATGTGTACAGTTTTCAGGAAGCATCCTTCAGGGAGAGGGTGTGTCTGTCTCTTCCTTTCCCTCTCCTGCTAGCTGGAATACAGATATAATGGCTGGAGCTACAGCAGCCCTCTTGAACCAGATCAAAGACACTTGTAGAGGTGGGAAGAGCAATAAGACCTAAGTGCCTACGTTTACATAAGAGAGAAATAAATTTCTTACCGACTGTAAGTCACAACGAGGGTTCTTTTGTTCTTGGCAGTTAAATTCAATACTAACTAGCCTGTATTTTGAATTTCCCCTATTTATTATCCTAAGTGGCTTAGGGTTATGTTTCTAGTTTATCCAACTTTCCTTTAATAGCTCTATCTCAAGCTAGGAATCTTGAGTTTGTCTATAAATATTTTTGGTCTGTACAATGTTTTTGAGTGAATATCTTATTCTTTCTGTTTGTTACATATATTTTGAATCCCTGAAAAGTCATCTCCTTTGAGCTTGATATCATGGGTTTAAATTGAGACAGAATGGCAGAGTGGCTCAAAGCAAGGGCTCTAATACCAAATTGCCAGGATTAAATTTTGTCTCTTTCACTTACCAGCTGTGTGACCTCAGATAAATTAGTTATTCCTGATAAGTCTCAATTTCCTCATCCTTAAAAGGGAAACACTAATAGCCCTTTCTTCACAGCCTTGTTGAGAGTATCAACTGATATAGAGCATGGAAAGCAATTAACACAGTGTCTGGTGCTTAGTAACTGTGCAATAAATATTAACTACTGTTCAATGTAGGGTCTATATGTGTCTTCCATTTTTGAGAATTTCTAAGCACAGTTAGCATTTTGAGAATGCTAACACAGTCTTATCAACATCATAATAATCCCTGCCCAGAATCTTGTAAGTAATTTCCTCTCTATTTATACATACAAACAAGTGAAATTGTAACTCCCACAAAACATAAATTTAAGTAGAACCAGATCTATTGACATTCCCAGATTAAACATAATACATGTGAAAAGATGGTGTTGGTTATTGCGAGATTTATAAAGGCAAGGTCTGGTGTTATTCCCTTTTCCTGGTTTCATCTACCTGGTAACAGGCAGCCGTTGGAATGTTTGGCCTTACCCCTTGTGTTTCCGTTACAATCTACTCCCTTCCTATCTGACCCCAGTGGATGTCAAGCATTAGTGGAGAGCCGGCAAGGTTCTTTCTCCACTGGTTGCCATCATCATCAGACACCAAGTTACCTCCACCCAAGATTGGTACAATAAATGTGGAAAATTGTCACTTTAGTCATTTACTCTCTTAGGTTAAAAAAAAAAAAAAATGAAATGAGGCCTGGTGCAGCGGCTATACCTGTAATCCCAGCACTTTGGGAGGCTGAGATGGGCAGACTGCTTGAGCCTAGGAGTTTGAGACCAGCCTGGGCAACATGGTGAAACCCCATCTCTACAAAAAAAAAAAAAAAATTAGCTAGGCAAGGTGCTGTGCACCTGTAGTCCCAGCTACTCAGGAGGCTGAGGGTGAGAGGATTGCCTGAGACTGGGGAAGTTGAGGCTGCAGTGAGCTGTGAATGGCACTGCCACTGCACTCCAGCCTGGGTGACAGAGTGAGACCCTATCTCAAAAAAAAAAAAAAAAAAAAAAAAAAAAAAGAAAAGAATGAGGTGAGAATAAAATATTTCAGTATGGAATTGTATGGCTGCTCCATGTGGATAGGTCTCAGAGCTAACATGCAGGGCTCAAGAACGACTCTAACAGAAGATACATGTTGGATATTGCATCAGTTACCCCTGAACTTGGCAAAACGATGTAATAAAGATGTTGAGTTGTGGAGTGAGACTGTCTGGATTCAAATTCCTGGACTGCCACTTTGTTTCTGTGTGAATTTGGGCAAGAACCTCGTCTGCACATGCGGATGACAACCGCGCCCTCACATAGGACATGAGACTGCAGGTGAGGTGCTGTACCTGAGGTAGGCGCTTGGCATAGCGCCCAGTACTATGTGATAAACATGATCATCCCAGCACTTTGGGAAGCTGAGGTGAGTGGATCATGAGGTCAGGAGATTGAGACCATCCTGGCCAACATGGTGAAACCCCGTCTCTACTAAACATTCAAAAATTAGCTGGGTGTGGTGGCACATGCCTGTAATCCCAGCTGCTGGGGAGGCTGAGGCAGGAGAATCGCTTGAACCATGGACTCAGAGGCTGCAGTGAGCTGAGATCATGCCACTGCACTCTAGCCTGGCAATTGAGCAAGACTCAGTCTCAAAAAAAAAAAAAAAAAAAAAAAGTGATAAATGTGTGCTAGAGGGAATAAGTGGCATCCTTCAAGGACAACTATGGTTTCTCCTCCATGAGGGCTTCTCTGGGTACTTGGCCCTCATTCGACTGTTAGCTTTAATCCATGTGTTTCTTCCTGTGCACAGTCTTTCTATGCAAGTAGATTATGGGTCCTATCGTTTCTTTCTTTCTTCTTTTATGAATCTCAAGACTCCCCTGCAAAGCCTCTATCAGTTTGTCTTTGCTGTGTAACAAACCCGCTGAACACTTAGTCATTTTGTACATTGGCAATTTGGGCTGGGCATGGCTGGGCAATTCTGGTCTTGGCTGGGCTCTGCAGATCTCAGCTGGGCTGGCTCATGTGTCTGGTCAGTTGGAGGCCAGATGGGGAGGGCTGGCTTGTCAGGGCCTTATCTTGGATGCTGGATGGCTGGAGGCCCTTTCCACAGGGCCCTTTGTCCTCTAGCAGCCTGGCTGGGGCCAGCTGATGCGCTGGCTGCAGAGTCCAAGAGTGCCAAGACAGGGCAAGCTGTGAGTTGCAAGCGCTCTTCAAGTCCCCACTTCCATCACGTTTGTCCACTGTCCTATCAACCCAAGCAAGTCACAGGCCAAGCCCAGAGTCAGCGTGGGAGGGGACAGCTGCAGGCAAGGATGCCAGGAGGTGGGAGCAAATTGGGGCCATTCCTGATGTAGAGTGCCATAGCCCTCATAGAGTTTTCGGGACTGTGTACCACCTGAGTATTTATAATCTGGCCCCTTTTCCAAGCTGAGGAGCTGTCAGAAACCAGAGTTTCCACTTCGTTCTCTGAGGCCAAGGTCTCAGTTAGCTCTCTTGAGCTCCACAAACTCCACACCAGCAACCAGGTGTGAGGTGCTATGCCTTTGGTTGGCGTTGGCTCCATCTCAGAGGAGAAGGGGTGTCCCTTGCTTTGTAGGACATCCGAGGATCTGTGGTTCAAAATTGGGGGATACCATTCCCGTCATTGTGTGAATGCAGTTCCTTAATTGTGCAGTCCACAGCTTTTGCAACTGTGTCAGTGCTGAAGCCTCAAGCAGAGCTGCTTTCTGGTGGATGTGAAGAGTTTTCAACCCTACTGAGGAGCAAGGTGACAATTTAGGCAAGAAAGAAGGGGAGAGTTTGCACAGCCACAAGTTCCTATGTTTTTTAGGAGGGATTTGGTCTTTAGGCCTCGTCTTTATCACCTGTAAACTGAGCAGCTAACCCCAGAAACTCAGGTAAGTTTTCTTCCAGTTCTAATCTTCTCATTTGTTCAGGAAACATGAAACACCAATGAACACCACTCTAGTGGAAAGAGAAAGGAATGGAAAGGGAGCTAGCATTTATCTAAGGCTGATTAGACACTTAGTACATATGAACTCCTTCAGTGTTCACACCCCAAACTCGGTGAAGTGGGTATGATTAGCCCAGGTTTTGCAGAAGAGAAAACAAGTTCAGAGAAGTTAAGCAACTTGCCTGAGGTCACACAGATGGTAAATAATAGGGCTGGGAGTTGAACCCTGGGATTTCTGGAGCCAAAGCCTTTCCTCCCTGCTGTGTTACAGCCAAGGCCAAGTGAACAACAAACAACGTGTCTATTACACTCTCCCCAAGTATTCTTTTGCCAGATGCAGGTTGCCCATAGGGAACAGCAGTTGTTGACATAGGTGGGAACGTGGGCCTCTGCAGGTGACAGTGCGCCCTGGGACAGCGGATCAGCTAGGCCATGGGGCACATCATCAGCTGAACGTTGACTCTGGGGAACATCAGCTGTTTACTGGAGATAATAAAACAGGAAATATTTCAGCATTTGGGCATATGAGTTTTGGCAGGGAAAGACTTGATGACTTAATGATGAGTGCTGGAGGCTAATTTGAAAACAGCAGATATCTCTATCTACAACTAAAATAGTAGGCTGAGCTATTCAAATGGAGTACGCCAACAAGCCTGGAGCCAGTATTATTTAAATTGGATGGGATAGAGGATGTTCAGTGACAGATGATGGCTTTTCTTTCTTTTTTTTGAGATGGAATCTTGCTCTGTTGCCCAGGCTGGAGTGCAGTGGCGCGATCTCAGCTCACTGCAACCTCCATGTCTCCAGTTCAGGCAGTTCTCCTGCCTCAGCCTCCTGAGTTGCTGGGATTACAGGCACACACTACCATACCTGGCTAATTTATTTGTGTTTTTAGTAGAGATGGGATTTCACCATGTTTGCCAGGCTGGTCTTGAACTCCTGACCTCAAGTGATCTGCCCACCTTGGTCTCCCAAAGTACTGGGATTACAGGCGTGAGCCACCGTGCCAGCCAGATGATGACTTTTATTTCTATTTAGGATTAGTGATACGGTGCCAGGTCCGTTCAGTCCATAGTCTGGCTGTGTGAATGGTACCTCCTGAAGACTCCTTTGACCGGAGGTGGCTGTCAGCCTCTCTAGTCTTCTGTCTTTAGAAAGTATCAGAAGAGAAGCTGGGGTAATTGGCAGCTCCATCTGACCCCCTCAGCTCTGAGTGGCATTTCCTAATCTGCCTCTGGAATCTCTATAGCCAACTCGCCGCTTCCTGAGGTCGGGAGGAGAACTGGGCCAATCTGCAGAGAACTCAGCGTTTCACCTGGTGCTGCGATGTGCCAGGCTGGGCTTGGGGCTGGGGGTATAAAGAGGCACTAAACACCCTCCTCATCTTGGCCCCTCCTATAGAATGGTGTGTCAGAGGAAAGCGAACAGGCAAATTCAGGGTGACAAGCAGTGACTGGATAGAGCCATTAGTGGAGAGGTATAGATGGCGATGGTAGTGATTGTTGGCAGCAACCCTGGTTGTGAACGTGGGCCTCTGCAGGTGACAGTGTGCCCTGGGACAGCTGATCAGCTAGGCTGTGGGGCATATTATTGGCTGAATGTCGACTCTGGGGAAAATCAGCTGTTTACTGGAGTTGTTAAAACAGAAAATATTTCAGCATTTAGGTATATGAGTTTTGGCAGAGAAAGCTTTGATGACTTAATGATGAGCCCTGGAGCACTAGGCAATGGCAACCCAGACATATATCAGCCTGTACGCTGTTCTGTGGAGACTCTCATTCCCATGAGGAGACAGGTAGAGGCGACACTGGGGCAGCCCTGACTGGCAGCAGGTGGTCATGTCCTCAGGAGCCGTGGGGGCACTAGGCATTTGCCTACCAGGGCGCCAGAATTGTTACCAGGGCAGTCCTCTTCCTCCCAGTATCCAGCCCACTCCAGCTGAATAGACCTCGTGGGGAAAAGAAGCCCAGAGTGGTTAGGATGGGGGCACACAATGGGCCTGGGCAGCAGCTCTGTACCAACGTGAAAGCATAGGTGTGCTGGCCTTTTGTCTTTGACCCCGTTTGTTGAAGCTGTACCTCGTGTGCAGGCTCAACATTGCCAGGGAGCAGCGTCTGGCCCACCTGGGGCATTGGAGGAGGCTTCCTGGGAGACAGCCGACGGATGACAAAGAAGAGGTGAGCATGTTCTAGGAGGAGAGACTGCCGAGGCAGTGCCATGGAGTTGAGCGGGAACTACGATTAACAGGGGATGGGAGTGAGGCACTGAGGCTCAGAGCACAGCAGCAGCAGCCTTGGATGCCACTGTGGGGCACACCAAAGACTTTCTGTTGATGTTGGCACGCTCTGTAAGCGCTTTACATAGTCATCAGTAATGACCGCTTAATGAGAACTTGCTATGTGCTATCCAGTGCACTGGATGCTTCACAGACCTACTGAATTTTGGAAATAACCTTATAGTTAGGAATTATTGTTCTCCATTTTACAAGGGAGAAAACCAAAGTACCAAGAAACCAACGTTCTCCAAGTTATACAGGTGGCAAATAGAACAAGCAGAATGCTGACCCAGGTCTGTATCGACAACCCACACACCAAGCCAGTTTCCTGTACTCCCTAAGTAGAAGAGGGCTGAGACTAGACACCTCTGCTTACGGTGTGAATGGTGAATTTAAAGGAGACAAGATTGGATACTTTTGTGCCCTGAGCCTCATGCCTGGCATATAGTAAGCCGTTGTTAGGTGTTCATACAACAAAGAGTGATTGGTCAGGGGGTGCAGTTAGAAGGCAATCATGATAGTTCATGTGAGTGGAGAAGCCCCGAACTGGAGGGTAGTTTCAGGCATCTGGACAGATTTGAACGATATTGAGGAGGTGACATTTCTCTGGCTTTGACACCTGAGTGATTTATGAGGGACCTTGGCTATCACCAGGTACCTGTGGGGCACCCAAGGGGAAATATGTGTCACCTGTTGACTACTCAAACCTCAAGTGCATGGAGAGGTTGAGGCTGCAGGGAGAGACTTGGAGTCATCAGATATAATGTGAAAGCTCTGTGTGGGCCGGGCACAGTGGCTCGTGCCTGTAATACTAGCGTTTTTGGAGACAGAGGCAGGAGGATGATTTGAGCCCAGGAGTTTGAGATCAGCTTGGGAAACATAGTGAGATCCTCTCTCTACAAAAAATAAAAACATTAGCCAGGCATGGTGGCAAGTGCCACTTATAGTCCCAGCTGCTCAGGAGGCTGAGGTGTAAGGATCACTTGAACCTGGGAGGTCAAGGCTGCAGTGAGCCAGTGATTAAAGCACTGCACTCCAGCCTGGATGACAGAGTGAGGCCCTGTCTCTATGAAAAATTTTAAA
The DNA here is from genome assembly GCF_001698545.2 of Rhinopithecus bieti. NCBI lineage: Eukaryota > Metazoa > Chordata > Mammalia > Primates > Cercopithecidae > Rhinopithecus > Rhinopithecus bieti. Next base: position 1,631,150 of record NW_016803312.1, read on the forward strand.
ATGACACATGAATACTTCATGTAAGTGTCCATGAAGAGGACGTTGAAAAGAAAGACCAGAAAGGTGGGAGGGAAGCTACCAGAAGGGAGGGTGAGAATGTTTTAAGAGAGCACAAGGGGCCAACCTTGGCTGCTACAGAGAGGTAGGGGCTTCCAATCTGTTATGACGTCAGACTGTGAGATGCATGCTGTCTGCTGGGCCCTGCCTTAGCTTCTGTAGCCCCAGCTGGGATCTTGGTAGCCCCTTGAGTAGCTACTGGGTTTTGCGGGAAAAGCAAATACGTGGAAAGCCTGCACATCTAATTGTTTGAAAGTATCTTGGTTGGAGCCTCCTCTGACTCATCTGTTACATTTGGATGCGGTGTGATTTTGTCTAAGATCTTTTGCAGTTTGAGTATCCTAAGATTTGGGTGCAATCGCAGCTTTTGGGGGAGAGTGGATCTTACAATGTAACATTGATGCATTCGTCATGTTCTCTTAGTTTCGTTCGAGAAGGCGCCAGCCATCTGCCATTCTATGAGGGTGCTCTTGCAAAGATCATCCTTCCTTAGCCACATTGTCTTGTCCTCACATTTGCACCTCATGAAAGCCAAGAGGATCAGGGACTGGAAACCGGTAGTAGGTCTTGTGGCTAAGACTTGGGTTCAAATCCTGGCTGTCGCTTTGTATCGCTGTGACATGACAACTTTGTATCATGTTGTTTAACTTCTCTGTCTGAATTTCTTCATCTATAAAATAGGTATAGTCATGATAGCTAGCATGATTATATAGAAAGCACTTTATGTGAACTCCCTGGTGAGTCTTTGCAATGATTTAGGAACTTTTGTTATCACTCCTCTAGAATATCAGCTCCCTCAGAACAAGGGCTGTCTGCTTTGCTCAGTGCTGTAGCCCATTTAGGCTGCTATAATAAAGTACTGTAGACTGGGTGGATTTATTTTTCATGGTTCTAGAGACTGGAAGTCTAAGATCAGGGTCCCAGCATGGTTGGGTTCTGGAGAGGGCAGTTGATCATCTTCCTGTATCTTCATTTGGTGGAAGGACAGCAAGAATGCTCTCTGAAGTCCATTTTTTTAAGGGACTAATCCCATTTGTGAGGGCTCTACCTTCATGACCTAAATATCTCTCAAAGGCCCAGCTCCAAATACCATCACATTGGGAGTTGAAACCTCAACACAGGAATTTTGGAGAGACAGAAACACTCAATGGTATATTCCCAGCACCTAGAACTAGATGGGACCCACAATGGGTGCTCAATACACATTTTCTGAATGAAAGAATGAATGGAGAAATTGAGGCAGACAGGAAGAGGTACATAGCTAGTGAATGGTACATTTCGAGCCAGGGCATGAGATATCGGAGCCGGAAATCAACCACTGTGCTTTAGTCATAACTACCACCCTATACTGGCTATTCTTAGGAGATCTGAAAGGCCAGAACTATTCTGGACAATCATACAAGGCATATTTTCCTTTGTCATTCTCGTCATTCTCATTCTCCCACAAGCGTCTGGTGGAATTTTCCAGAGGCTACATGATGTGCGATAACTCAACTGATTGAATGTGGAAGCAGATATGAGAATGCCAGCTGTTTTCTTTTCAGCCAGACATTTAAGAGTTTTGCAAAATATAAAACCATGCCACCCTTTTCACTGAAGTGTGCTTGGATTAAAAATTATAGTTATTTGGATAATGTAAGGTTTTGTTATGTTAAATGAATAAGTAACTGTTTAAAAAATTGTGAGTTTTAATTTCTATGAAGGAAAATCTTCAGGTTTTCATACTGAGGTTAAAAAATGTTTGGGAATGTGTCTGCATACCCGAAGGTGTAAATGGGGCATGTTTGTGAAGTGCTCTGACATCATCTGGCATGTCAGCTCCCCAGCCGTGATGGTGGTGATACAAATATAAATGGTGACAGCAGCAGCAGTGTGACAGTCACTGTGGAGGGAGATTGCTTTTCTGCAGCCATGCTTCTGGCATCTCCCAAACTGGGTGGGACCCAGCTGAAGACCAGCAGAGAAACCAGCCATTGCTGAGAGCAAGACAGTCAGTGGGCATTTATTGGAAACTGTCTAGGTTCTTAACATTTCACTGTTATTTGGGCTTCTGGGAGCAGAAGAACGACAAATTAATAAGAAGTCCTCATCTCTGACCACAAGAAACTTGACACAATTCCAGTAAGTCTTGGATTGAAAAGAGAGACATGTTTTCCTGTGTTCATACTATGAGTGCATTTATATTCCCTTCACAACCAACATACCTTGACATTGAAGAGCCAAGATTGGGTGGGAGCACCTATGGTTTGTATGGAGTTCCCAAAGTTTATGTGTTGGAAACTTAATCCTCAATGCAATGGCGTTGAGAAGTGGGACTTTTAAGAGGGGATTAGGTCATGAGGGCTCTGCACTTATGATGGATTAATGCCGTTATCATAGTAGATCATGGGAATGCGTTCCTGATAAAAGGATGAGCTTGGCCCCCTTTTCCTCTCTCTAGTTGTCTGTCTCTCTTTCTCTCTCCCACTGTCTTGTGTGTACACACATTTTCTTGGGCATATGTGCCCTCTTGCCCTTCCACCTTCTGCCATGAGTTGATGTAGCAAGAAGGTTCTCACCAGATGCCAGCCCCTTGACCAGACTCCAGGACTGTAGGAAATAAATCAATCTCTGTTCTCTATAAATTACCCAGTTTCAGGTATTCTGTAATACGGCACAAAATGGACTAAGACAGTGAATAAATAGGAGTCTGAAATAGTTTGACATTTTAGTGGAGAGTCACAGTGTATTGTACCAAATGCAGGTGGTATAGAAAGTGAACTTCTTCAGAAAAAAAAAAAAAAGAAGTAAGATACTGTTGTGCCAGTATTGATGAAACCCCATGAGATCCAGATGGCTTCAAACCTGACTACAAGCAAGGTAGCTGGTGCAGTGGCCCACCTCTCCTGTAAAATAGGTCAGACTCTCCTTTCAGAATAAGCATGCTGTTTGAAAAGTAAAGTACAACTTGAATCGCAATGGGAAGCTCAGTGCCAACAGCATGGTTATGGTGAATCCCATTTTAAAAGTTTTTTTTTTTTTTTTTTGAAAATCGTGTATTTCAGGTTGTAAGTCTGGTCCTATCACTCACTGCCTTAGTCCACAGCAACTGTGTTGCAGAGAGAAAGGATTCATTCATTCATTGCGCATAATTTCAGACAGTTGCTTTTTGAAACACCTGCTCTGAGCTGGAGGTGGATATAGCAAGTTGGAACATGTTGACTTATGTAGCTTCCAATAGCCCTTAATAATGACTGCAATAAAGACAAATCCAATTAGTTTGGCCCAGAAGGGTGGCTCCTCTCGTGGATGCAGATGACTTGAGTGGGAGCTCAAAGCAGTTCTTTTGCAATTAGAATTTGAGGGCAAGCAAAGTTCTGCCAAAAAACTAGCCCAGTGACCCAAATGAGGTGGTCAGCCTTCCTGGGGCAGACCAGCTTTCCTGTAGGCAACTCAGCCTCTGGAGGCCTGTGACACTCTAGGGTGAATCACTTCTCCCCTATGGCTTTCAGTGCTGGTTTTCAGGTAGCCTAGAAGGGAAATAGGCAACAGAGGGTATATGGACTGTGGATCTCAAACCAGCACTCCTTACTTGGCCCCTTTGTGCAGAGCCCAGGCTGTGTGGTGTACATGGGATGGTGGCATATGGGATATTTTGTTGCACACAAAGAATAAAGTGCTAAAGAATCACTGGATGGGCAGTTAGACCAGTGAGCGGAAGGAGTTCATAAAGTGGGAGAGGTAATTATTCATTCCTATGGATCCAAAAGAAATTTTAGTCCTGGAGAAAATGAATGCAACAAATTGTCCTAATTTAGGGGCTGTTCCTCCTTCTACACTAGGCCGGGGCTCCTAAAAGACAGAGGTCAGGTCTTTGTCACACTTGTGTCCACAAGGCTTGGTGCATAGTAAGTTCTCTGTGCGTATTTATTTGCTGAACTCAATTGGAACTTAAAAAATCTTTTATTTGGAAACTCAAACTTGAAGAACAGATGCAAGGAAAAGTAAAGGGAACACCTGTATATACTTGACTCAGATTCACTGTTGTTTGTTGACATTTTCTTTTTTTTTTTAATTAAAAAAAATTTTTTTAATCACTTTCTCTCTTTTTCTATATTCCTAATATTATTTTTTCCTGAATCATCTGGGAGTAGATTGCATATATCATGGTTGTTTATCCTCATATGCTGCAGTGTGTGTTTGCTAAGAATAAACAGATTCTCTACAAAATGGTATAATTAACCTCAGTAAATTTAACATTAACCCAGTATTGTATCTGTTCTATCACTGGTATTTCAACAGTCTTAATTATCCCAAAATATTATTTATAACTTACGCGTTCTCCCTCCAGTATAGCAGCTGCTCTAGGATAAGGTATTGTCAAGTCTCCTTCCATCTGTTAACAGAACATTTCCATAACCTTTCTTTATCTTTTGTGACATTAATTTTTTTTTGGGCGGGGGGGTTGGGTGGAATGGAGTCTCTGTTGCCTGGGCTGGAGTGCAGTGGTGCGATCTTGGCTCACTGCAACCTCCGCCTCCCGGATTCAAGTGATTCTCCCGCCTCAGCCTCCTGAATAACTGGGATTACAGGCACATGCCACCACGCCTGGCTAATTTTCATATTTTTAGTACAGACGGGGTTTCACCATGTTGGCCAGGATAGTCTCGATCTCCTGACCTTGTAATCCGCCCACCTCGGCCTCCCAAAGTGCTGGGATTATAGGCATGAGCCACTGTGCCCGGCTGTTTTTGTTTGTTTGTTTGTTTGTTTGTTTTTAATGGAATCTTACTCTGTCACCCAGGCTGGAGTGCAGTGGCACAATCTCAGCTCACCGCATCCTCTGCCTCCCAGGTTCAAGCAATTCTCCTGCCTCAGCTTCTGCAGCAGCTGGTATTACAGGCAAGCACCACCACACCCAGCTAATTTTTGTATTTTTTGTTTTTTTTTTTTTGAGACAGAGTCTCGCTCTGTTGCCCAGGCTGGAGTGTGGTGGCATGATCTCAGCTCACTGCAACCTCTCCCTCCCGGGTTCAAGCAATTCTCTTGCCTCAGTCTCCTGAATAGCTGAGACTACAGGCACGTGCCACCATGCCTGACTAATTTTTTAATATTTTTAGTAGAGACAGGGTTTCACCGTGTTAGCCAGGATGTTCTCGATCTCCTGAGCTCGTGATCCGTCTGCCTTGGCCTCCCAAAGTGCTGGGATTGTAGGCGTGAGCCACCGCGCCTGGCCAAATATCTGTTTTTTTTAAACTGCCCAGTCTGTAGTACTTCATTACTGCAACCATGAGAAACCAATACAAGGACTATATGAGGTGGAGCTCTTGGGTCTTTTCTTGTCTCTTATTTCTCTTTAGGTCCTGTGCTATATTTTCCATGTCATTTATCACAATGTGTGGTTTCACGACTCAGGAAAATGTCCTGACAACTTGACCTGGGATTTGCTCCTCTGCTCCTCCCGAATATTTTTTGTGAGCCACTTATAATCTGATGTCAAATCTCTTTCTTCTTAAACTAGTTAGAAAAGTTTGTTTTCTGCACCTGAGCCGGATGCACTACCCACCATGCCCCACCCTTACACATATATGTAAATCCTGGGAGACTGAAGACATCGCTGCTTCTGCCACAGGATAACCACAATCCAGGAAACTCCTGACTGTAGAGCCATCCTGCCTCTGCCATGGTCTGAGCCAGCACCGTGGGTGCTGCCCACCTCCCATCTCTCCTTGTAACTAGCACTGCGTTTATGTCTGTCATGGATGCACTGAACTGGTTGAACCTACATCACATGCAGGACTCTAGATGCAGGAGAGTCTGAGGAATGAAGTCGTTTTTGACATTTGAGTCTCTGCAACAGAGCAAGGCACACAAAGAAGCAGGATTGGATGTCAAGTCTGCCAGCCTTCGCATCTGCCAGAGGTGGAAGGACATTTCTCTCCTGCCCTGGCCTTTGTCTAGAGGAGAAAACCCTCCAGGTGAATTTAGACACCCTCATTTCTTTAGAGTTCTCCGCAGTTTCTACTTTTGGCATACTGTTAAGTTCTGCCTCTCTCTCTCTCTTTGTTTAGCAGTTTTGGAGTTTGAGATTTAACTCTTTCATGCTCTTTTCTTTGTGAAGGCTATAAAGGTTACATTAGAGCTCTGACTTAAAAGGCTGTGGCAATTTATAGCAGCTATTTTTTCCAACCTGTGGGAGAAGCTACCAGACAGCTGTTGCATCTGTCTTCCCAGTATATTAGAGGGAAAAGGCGATTTTTTAAACTTCTAAGCACCACATCCCTCTACGATGGCTTTTGTTCTCACGGTTCTATTCCTGGGACAGGCTGCAGTTCTGTCTAACAATAACACTGCATGATATTCTGCGTCTGAATCTACCTCTGATTGGCTCCACCTTCTCTCTCCTGATGCCACTGACTGTTGCATACTTTGAAAGAGGGTCAACAACATATGCTGCTAATTGGCAATAGCACAGACTCTCACATATGTAATGTGTGTGGCCTCACCACCCTCTTCCACTATTGCAACTGGGCACAAACCTTCCAAGGTAGCCCTGACATAGCCCTTGGCAGCCAGTGGGGTGAGAGTGGGCTCTAGCATTGGCCCCGTGTGATGTGGTGGGGAAGAGCATGAAGGTGCAGTGGTGCCCAAACCCAGCAGCCATCTTGCCCTTTTTGGGGTGTCAGGTGAGCTGAGCTCACCCTGCATTTTCATTGCTTTGATGTAAGGAACTGGGGAGTTTTAGGGACTCCTGTGACTCTTGGCTCCAGGCTCTCCTGAGGACAAGCTGCAGTGAAAGCTGCTCCCTGGCCTTCCTGAGCTCTTTGCTAAACACAGATTCACAGCTGCCCAGATCATATTTAATCTTGGGAGAAGGAAGGAGGGGCATATACTTGGACAACGGGTGTGATTGGTTGAGTCACACTGGTCATTGGTTTTCTGATTACTCGACCTGAATTTGCTTTTTACTGTATCAGTCAGGGTCCTGGCAAGAAATAGATGGAATACTCCAATGGAGTAATTACAGAGTGTTAATCAAAAGGACTTACTTATTTTTAAGATGGCAAGGAAGATTTTATTCAAGTCAAGAGGGTCTACTATAATGACATTTTGTAGTAGGTAGAAAATCAAACTCAACTCCAAATACATCAAGGACAACTGGATATTTCCAGCCAAGGAGCAGGATGGGGTCAGTCAAGAATAGGGGATTCTTCCTAAATCCACTCAACAGAATTCTTGCTGAAGATGGGCCAGTGTGATCCAATATTGAGGGTGGGGGCTGAGCAATTGATCAGATATCAACTATGGAGATTTTTGCTAAACAAATACAGCAGGATTCTTGCTAAACCTGGACAAAACAGGACAAGGACAGAGTCCCAGTTCAGGGTCCCTGAGGGCTTAGAGGAGCCTGACTAGAGTTAGGTCAAAAAGATAGTCTTTTTTCATCCCCAGTCCTCCTTCTCATTCAAGAAGAGACAGTCTGCTTTACTTTGAACAATGTAAGTCCATTTTCTCATTCAATTGTGGTTCATTCATTACGGATCAGGCAGCCCATCTGTTGGGACTTGAGAGTAGAGGATATTTGGTGAATAGTGTGAGCTGTCAGGTATTTTATGATGGGACTCTTGTACTTCAGTGGGCTGCCATCTAGAGTACTGGCTCAGCAGTCGGACTCAAAAATGGATTTCCAGTCAATTGGCCAGGAGTTCACCAAAGTCTTCGAAGGTGCATATTTGGGGTTCTGGAAGAGTGGGCTGGGAATCCAGCGATGAATCTGATCTGTCCAAATCGCAGGTGCCGTAACTGTTAAATAAAACTTTTCATGACACCTGTTCAATCTGTACACACACTGCACTGGGGTTTTGTAGTAAGGGAGTACGACCAAGTTAAACTCCCAGAGGGACTTTTTATAAAGTGGGGTGGTGGGGTGGGGGGAGGTTAGGGATACCAACAAGAGGCACTGAAGTCCTCTTCAATAAGATGAAGCTGTTACCTCCCCTAAAGACGCCAACCCAGTCAGAAAACAGAGGACCAGGGAACCTGTGTGTACGCCCCACAGCTCAGCCTCTGGGTATCAATGAAGGGTAGAAAGTGGATGTGAAGAAACAAACATCACTAGCAGCTACAGTAGGAATGAATTTTCCCCACTATGCCCAAGCACAAGAAATGCCTCATTGTTTTATGAAATCAGGATAAAACTGGCTCAAGGTGCCAATATTATCATAGATCACAAATAGCTATCCTCAGGAGGCTCTCCTATTTGACAATGGGTTATATAAAAATCCTGGATCTTGTGTGAGTATGGGAAAAATTGGTTTCGTTTTGCCAGCATGCTCCCTTCCTTTAGCCAGCAGCTCCTCGTGTTCATTTGGGAAATGAGTCCTCCGCAGTTGTATATAGCTCAGTGAGATTGTCAATTAAATCTCCTGCCCTACTGGACCAATAGGTGGGTGACCAACCCAGCCAAGCCAATCATGCTCAGTTTTCTGGGAGTTTGAACTGGAGCTGTGTTCTTGACATCTGGACAGAAAACGGGTGGAACCCAATGCATTGTCACAGTGGAGTCCCCAGGAGAGTGGAGATGGCCGGTTATCTAGATCTCCTGAACTGCTCTTATTATTTCTTTTTCTGAGGCCTGGTTTCCAGTTTTCTCCTTGATTCTGTGAAATACTCCTTATTTACCCTCTTTTGGTGGCCAGCATTATTTGCTTACCGTCAAAGCACCCTGACAGGTACACCAGTGTTGCCATGGCTGTATCTGGCACGTGGAGCCCTTGCTGTCCTGATCTCTAGACAGCTGCACTGGTTGCAGGAATCTCCTCACTGAGATCTTGCCTGGACCAGGCAATAGGGGACCCTTGCTGCAGCTCATAGTGCTTTGGGTTTAGGGTCCAGCCCCCTTGCCATCCCATCTCCAGGCAGCCTTGTGGAGACAGAGGGCAAGTCCCTAGCACTTGTGGACTGCACTACCCCTTTCCCTCCTCCGTGTCTTGAGGAATTCCTACCATCTCCTGGGCTGGGCCAGTTTCCCGTCTTCCAATTCTCAGAGCTCTCCTCTTTTTCAGCAAGTCTCTTCTCTCCCCTGGGTAGCCTACACTTTTGAAAACAGAATCTGTTCATTCCTTTCAGACAAGATAAGTCCTGATTTCTAAGGCTCAAAGGCTTTGGACTGTCTTCTTAAATGGTGAAGTGTTGGGAAAATACATCATGCTGTTGTGAGGAAACTTCAGTATAAGAATCCAACCAAACAAAACCAAAACATAGTCAATTTCTTATGGATTACCTGTAACATGACTTTCTGTATCTTTTGACAGAAGGGATCTCAACCTACCCACATGGGTGTCTGTGGGATCTCCCCACAGTCCTCTCCTGTCTCTCTGTGTGTGTGTGTGTGTGTGTGTGTGTGTGTGTGTGTGTGTGTACAGTTACATTCATGATTATGATAGCTAAATCATGAATATAATTTACTACTAAGCTATAAGGATTTTTTGTATGTGAATAAATTATATTTGTTCATAATTGCACATATGTCATGATATATAAACATTGTTTCTACTGAAAGTGCTAGCAAAATGAATGACATAATGTCTATAGTAATTGAATCATTACCTACTGGCATGAATCTTTCATGATCTTAATAAACATAATTGAGTTAAAATGATTAAGACTAAAACTGTTTGGCTTGCTTTCCCTCGTGGTACCCCTGTCATCACTCACTCACCTGGCTTCAGAGCTCATCACTCTTCCCTCCTTGACCCTTCAAGAAAGCCTTTCCTTTTGCCTGGATAACTTCCATCTGGTCAGCCTTTTGCCTTCCATTTTTTTCATGCCTAAGTTATATCTTACCACCTGTAAGGCATTTTCCTAGATTGATTGGAATTTTGCCTTGATATAATGAATATACACTGAATCAAAATTCATGTTAATGCTCTCTTCCACACATGTGTGTTTGTTTCTCTACCTGTCTGCTCTATCATCTATTAACTTTGTTTACATAAGGAGAAAATTTGTTCATGTGCTAAAACCTAATTATGAATGAGATCCCATGTGTATGTAAAGCAGAAGGAGCCTTTTCAAGAAAAGAAAAAATCTCTGTACTTAATGTGCCAATTTGCATTTATAAAGTTTTGGACAAACGGGAATAATTTTCTCTATTTTTTTTTTTTTTAGAATAAGGATATGAAGTCATCTATAACAATGTAATGGTAACAGATTAAGACTATCTATTGATGAAGCAATCATGAAGGGACAAAAGTTGATCTAGAAAGAATTTTCTGTCATAAAAGTTTTTTATTTTATTTTTTATTATTTATGTATTTATTTATTTATTTCGAGACCGAGTCTCACTCTGTCACCCAGGCTGGAGTACAGTGGCACCATCTCGGCTCACTGTGAGCTCCACCTCCTGGGTTCACACCATTCTCTTGCCTCAGCCTCCAAAGTAGCTGGGACTACAGGCATGTGCCACCAGGCCTGGCTAATATTTTTTGTATTTTTTTTTTTTTTTTTTTTTTTTGGAAAAAGGGGGTTTTACCGTGTTAGCCAGGATGGTCTCGATCTCCTGACCTTGTGATCTGCCCGCCTCAGCCTCCCAAAGTGCTGGGATTACAAGTGTGAGCCACTGCACCCGGCCATGTCATAAAAGTTTATAATTATTCTGGTAGGCCGGATGCTTGGGAAATTTCTTGCATTGCTGGCAATTCAAGTTAGTGGTAGAATAAGACAAATTATACTGTACTGTGATTTGTGATTATGGATCATAAAATGTCAAATTTCAACATAAAAGAAGAACAGAGAAAATCAGTTATGTTTATGTTTTATACCCCAGAAAGCAAAGAGTGATTTCAGTATTTTTGTTGTTTATGTCCCTCAAGTCCCTTTCAAAGAATGTTAAAAATTTATGCATGTCTGCAGAAACTGATGAGATCCACAAGAAAATACTTCTATGTTCAAACAAATAAAAAGTCCTTCTTTACAGCACTCAGGTGTCATTGAAATTGAAATCCCATTAAAGATCATTCTTTTCATTCTTTTGGGTTATGCATTGTCTGTCCTTTTGTTTTTTAAGAGACAGGATCTCGCTCTGTCACTCAGGCTGGAGTGCAGAGGTATGATCATAGCTCACTGTAGCCTTGAACTCCTGGAGTCCAGTGATCCTCCCACCTCAACTTCCCAAGTAGTGTCTGTCCATTTTATGCACGTGTTTGTAACTTGGCAAACCTTTGTTGAAATCAACATCTTCAGGGCACTGCAGGGAATATAAAGATATAGAAAGCTTGATTCTGCTACAGCATATGCAAAGTGGTGGGCTCCGCAGGCAGGTTAATAAGTAACTGTGCACAGCAACATAGGCTAGGTGATGTAAGAGGTGAAGGAGGGAGCTTGGGGAAGCTCCAGCCAATCTGTGGGTCCTATGTAAATCAGACACTGCCTCCTGAAGCCAGTCTATAAAATCCAGTGCACCCTGGGGTGGCCTGGAAGTTCCGCTTGGGTGCCCTTCTCTCTTGGAAGAGAGAGAGCTGTTTTCCCTTCTCTTTCTTTTGCTTATTAAACCTCCACTCCTAAACCCAATTCTTGTGTCCGCCTACTCGATTTCCGTGGGACCAGACAACGAAACTTGGGTATTACTCTAGACCATGACACCACTTCACTAATGTCTGAGAATCGGAAGCTCAGATGTCCAGGGGAAGTCCCAGGTCAAGTAGAGAGAACTTGCCTCTCCTTCAATTTTTTTGTTGTGTTCTGACCCTCAACAGATTAGATAATGCCTACCCTCCTTGGTGACGGTGGATCTCTGCTCAGCCTCCTGAGTCAAATGCTGATCTCTTCCAGAAACACCCAGAATTAATGTTTTACCAGCTATCTGGGCATCCCTTAGGCCAGTCAAGTTGACACAGAAAACCAATTATCACACCCTATTTACCAAATCACAAATGGAATATCAGCCAGTTGTAAGCACATGCCCTGGTGTTTTAAAGCAGACCTACTCAGATGTTTTTTTGGGGAACTTCTGTGTTTTGAGTGTCAGAGTCCAGAAGTGGGGTACAAGCAGGCAGTCTAATTTGTTCAACTGGCAGTTTGCTCCACTGCCTCCCTTGCTCTAGGGGCCCTCTTTCTTTCTTTAAGGACCTTTTTGAATTTACCTTGAGGACACCCTCTTGCCCTTCCTCTTAGACTCATTCTCCCCATCTGTGATGGTTAATATCCAGTGTCAACTTGATTGGATTGAAGGATGCAAAGTGTCTGTCAGGGTGTTGCCAAAGGAGATTAACATTTGAGTCAGTGGACTGGGAGAGGCAGGTCCACCTTTAATCTCAGTGGCCACCATCTAACCAGCTGCCAGTGTGGCCAGGATAAAAGCAGACAGAGGAACGTGGAAAAACTGGGCTGGGTGAATCTTCCAGCCTCCATCTTTCTCCTGTGCTGGATGCTTCCTGCCCTCGAACATCAGACTCCGAATTCTCCAACTTTGGAACTTGGGGCCCTTCGACCACAGACTGAAGTCTGCACTGTTGGCTTCCCTACTTTGAAGTTTTAGGACTTGGACTAGCCCCCTTGCTCCTCAGCTTGCAGATGACCTATTGTGGGAGCTCACTTTGCAATCATATGCGTCAATATTCCCTAATAAATTCCCCTTTATGTATATACATCTGTCCTATTAGCTCTGTCCCTCTAGAGAACCCTGACTAATACGCCATCTAAGACATCAATGGACTGACCAGCTACAAGCTTGAGAAAGCTGAGCAACCTCACAGACAGCTTCATTTTAGTGCATTTAATCCAATCCCATTTACAGATATTCCAACTAATTTCATCTTCTGTCTACCGCATATGCTTTTAAAATTACCCTGTAGGTGCAGGAGCCCATACAAAAAAAGTGGAGGGGAATGGAACAAATTTTTAAAAATCCATTACATTGCATTTCTAATAATAATTTATTGCCAAATGTCTACCAGGACATCAGTGGGTTTTAAATTCTAGACCTTTGGGCCAGTGTTTGTTTCTATATTTGGGGTAAGGTATTGGATTTGGAAACTGAGGCTAGAAGGGGTCAGATGCATAGTAGTGGTTGCTGCAGCAGCAAAAGGGGTGCTGCTCAAATTTCCACACTCCTGGCCAGGACTGAGGACTCAGCATCCTTTTTTTCCCCTTTCTGAGAGGCTATTAGTCCCCTGTTTTTCCAGAGTTTAAATGCAGGAAACCATTGTGGATGCAACTCCCTGCTGGCAGCCCTGCCTCCTGCCTCCCATTAGAGGCTGTCACAAAGGATTTGTCCTGGGCAAGGAGCCAGCACACCCCCTGACAGGCAGTGGCCCCTGCCCCGAGTTCTTCAGCTCTCTCCCATACAGAATAGCCATAGTGTTCCTGGGAAGAAGCAGTTGCATGACCCAGTATGGAAATGAAGTTCTTGGAATGGACTTTTGAGACTTGGAGAAGCTGTCACTTTGCAGATTCTAAAAGGAGGGCTAATCTTGTTTATAAAACTGTTTAGCAAGTGTGTGAGCCTGGGAAAGCCTTTATAGAGCCTTTATAAGCAGATAATTGGGACATAATGAGATGTGTTTGGCCACTTTGGTGGAAAAATGAGAGGAGTACTTAGATATTATGTAAAATTAGTCTTTATCTTAATCACATTCTATCCACGTACTCAATACATATCCCCAACAGTAGCCATAAACTAAATGGGCAAAGCCCTGGTAATTAAAGTAGAACTTCCAGCATTTGTGTATTTTCTCTTGTTGTATATTAACACATGGTTTATAGGAACATGAATATTTAACATAACCGTGTGGTTAAGACTGTTTCACAGTAAACCAATGGAGGAACCTGAATGTTACCATCTAAGTCATTGACCTTTGTGGCGTTTGGCATTAATTATTTTATGTCAAGCATTCTCTGCTTTTTTTTTTTTTTCAGGGTCTAATTAGGCTGCATTTGTGTTTTCTTTTGGGAAACCTAATGAGGGGAGAGGGAGGATTTATCTTTGGCCATTCTGTAATAAATTCTGTTTTAGCCCTTATTCTAGCAGTTATTTCTTCAACTCTCTTTTGTTCTTGCCTTGGGACAGGCTCAAGGTCTCCTAGGCCCCTCTTCTTGCAAACTAAGAGATGGAGTGAGGTGCTGGCTGCCAGCGGCTGGTTAGACTATTTCTCAAGCAGAAACACAACATTTAAATTCTATGCTAACACTAGAACTGCCCATGGGCAGCCCTGGAAGAAATCATTACTAAGATGAGAATTAATGGAGATGAAAGTACAAGTGACAAAAGTGGAAATAAAACACTTATGGCAACTCTTTCATGAGATAGTGTCATAATATTTAGGAGAGAATGGGGAAAGCTATGTTACACACTTTTTTTCTCTTGGATTATTTATATTTTTAGGTTAATTCCCACCCTATCCCCAAAACCCTCAGTATTTAAACCATGTGACTTGGATACTTCTGTGTTTAAAAACAATCTGGAATGGAAAATTTTCCTATATCACATATGGTGGATTTATTGACAGTTTCTCCTTCAATATTTTTAGTATTTGTAGGTAAATGTCTTCCTGAGGACTTTAGTAGAAATATCACATTTAGGATATCCCTATGAAATGCTAATGTTATTCTTTTTTACATTAGTAAATATTGTGTGTATATATGTGTGTATATATGTATATGTGTATGTACATATATGTGTATATGTGTACATGTATACGGGTGTATGTACACACATCATATACATATATGTGTACACACATACATATATTTCGAGACAGGATCTCACTCTTTTGCCCAAACTTGAGTGCAATGTCACGATTACAGCTCACTGCAGCCTGGAACTCACAAACCAGTGATCTCCCACCTCAGGCCCCCAAGTAGCTGGAACCAACTGTGCACCACCACATCTGGCTAATTTTATTTTTGGTATAGACATGGTCTCACTCTGTTTACCAGGCTTATCTTGAACTCCTGGGCTCCAGTGATCCACCTGCCTTGGACTCTCAAAGTGCTGAGATTGCAGGCATGAGCCTCCAATCCCAGTCAATATTGTACATATTGAAAATATAAAAATGCTTTAAAACATAGCAAGTCAGTGATGAATTTGCTCATAGTCATAGAAGCTAGACCTCTGGAAATAACTCCCGAGGTTTGTTCCTTCCCCTGAATTGTCTTTTATATTAAAACAACGTGCTAGGGAGTGTGGTATTGATGCTTATTATGGTTTGGTTACGTCTTCACCCAAGTCTCATCTTGAATTCCCAGATGTTGTGGGAGGGGCCCAGTGGGAGGTAATTGAATCATGGGGGCAAGTCTTTCCCATGCGGTTCTCATGATAGTGAATAAGTCTCACGAGATCTGATGGTTTTATAAGGGGGAGTTTCCCTGCACAAGCCCTCTTCTCTTGTCTGCCACCATGTGAGACATGCCTTTCACCTTCCACTGTGATTGCGAAGCCTCTCCAGCCACATGGAACTGTAAGTCCATTCAATCTCTTTCTTTTGTAAATTGTCTGGTCTTGGGTATGTCTTTATCAGCGGCGTGAAAACAGACAAATAACAATGCTCCTTGAGGTTCTATACACCCTGCAGGATAGTTATGAAGAGTCACGGTTTGAGAATTTGTTCTCTCAAGTTCATACCAATGCTGAGATAGACACCCCAAAATTTCTTTGCTCCCAGGTCTTTGCTTGACCTTTCTGCCTTGACACTAGCTAGGGTGATGAGGAAAAAGGCTGACTTCATGTATAAGGTCATGTGTGTTCAGCTTGTTGCTCTGATTGGGCCCAACTGCATTAGCTCCTGTGGGATGAAGATGGATTTATCATCAATTCTCAGGTGCAGGACATTTTCCTTCTGGCTGGTGCTCTGTTTCTGGTCAGTAAATAGGCTCAGAGCTCTCTGATCTTTGTGATGATTTGGCTGGTGACCCCTGCTTTCTATGGTGATTTTTGGTTTGATACCAGTGGATATACTTCACAGTTTTCTGTTTGTAGAGATACAATTGCCTTAAATAAACATAGTGCACAAAAGTCAGTATTTATGAAGAGAAAAAAATGCAGTGGTTGTATATGTTATAAGGAGATTATCAGTTTTCAAAATATTTATCACAGCATTCATTTTCGTTTGAGTAGGATTCATATCTGTTCTTTATTTATTCCACTTGTCAGTTAAAACCAATGTTGCTCTCTTACTTTTTTTGATTTACTGTCTCTTTGTTCAAGTTTTTATAAAGATAGATTATTTTCAAAATATAAGCAGCATGGAATATTGAGACAATCGTCTAGCTAATTCAAGCCAAAGATTACTGCGAAATCCCTACAACATTGAAGGAAAAGTCACCTGAATGTACATTGTCATTTACCTGAAATGAGTATTTTTATTTACCTATAAGATGTCATATTCAAATATTCACATACAGGTTTCAAACTATTTTCATCATCAGTTATGAAAACCAATCACCAGAATAATTAAAAACGTTGGCCAAGTTTCAGCCGTGTTAACAACTCTAGTTTTTTTTTTTTTGTTTTTTGTTTTTTGTTTTGAGACGGAGTCTCACTCTGTCACCCAGGCTGGAGTGCAGTGGTACCGTCTCAGTTCACTGCAAGCTCCACCTCCCGGGTTCACACCATTCTCCTGCCTCAGCCTCCTGAGTAGCTGGGACTACAGGAGCCCACCACCAAGCCTGGCTAACTTTTTGTATTTTTTAGTAGAGACGGGGTTTCATCATGTTAGCCAGGATGGTCTCGATCTCCTGACCTCATGAAGTCTCAGCCTCCCGAAGTGCTGGGATTACAGGCATGAGCCACTGCGCCCAGCCTACCAACTCTAGTTTTTTAAATAAGCTTTTTATTTTAGAGCAATGTTAAATTTACAGAAAAATTACAAAGATGGTACAGAGAGCTCCCATATACTCTACATATAGTTTCCTTTATATTTAATGTCTTACAGCTTCAGGTATGGTCATCACAATTAATGAAGCAATATTAATGTGTAATTATTAACTGAAGTCCATACTCTTTTCCTAATGTCTTTTTTCTGTTCTGGGATCCTGTCCAGGATACCTTCTTACATTTAGTCGTCGTGTCTCCTTAGTTTCCTCTTGGCTGTGACACTTTCTCAGATTTTCTTTGTGTTTGATGACCTTGGCAGCTTTGAGGAATACTGCCCAGGTGTTTTGTAGAATGTACCTCAAATGGGATTTGCCTGATGCTCTTTTCATTCTTAGGCTGAGGTTGTGGGTTCTGGGGAGGAAGATCACAGAGGTGGAGTGCCATTTTCATCACATTGTATTAAAGGTATGTAATGCCAATGTGACTTATTGCTTTTGGTTTGACCTTGATCACACCCAGCTGAGGTAGTGTTTGCCAGGCTTAACCTTTCTTTAAATGGCAAATTTCCACTGGATACTTAAAAGATGATAAAGAAGTTTGTTTGTGAGCTACCTATTGTGAACACAGCTTTAACTTGAAACAAATTATGGTCATAATGTTAACTTTGGATAGTGAAAGACTGTATTGACATGAAATGAATCCAAACTACCTAAAATTCGCAAAATATTTGAATTTCTGATGGTTAAAATTTCAATTGGCTTTTGAATATTGAAAGTATAAAAAAATACAAAAATTCTAAGTCTTCAGAATCTTATAGTAAACCGCAGACTTTTACCACTGAAAGACAAATGTTAATGTAATTTATTTACTAAAATATTTGTATGTTCTCCATGCTAGAATCACAGATACATGTTAGAATTAAAACCCAAATGAATATTTTACCTTTTACTTTTCTTACCTGTGTGCTTATTATTTGTAAGAAGACAGGGAATAGAGAAACTTCCAAATGTTAGTAAAACAATCAGGTAATCAAAGAGGTTGAAAGAAATGACAACTCTAGGCTATATAATATGACAATGAAACATTGTCTGCAGAAAAGTCGTTGTTGATAATTAGAACTTCCATCAGTGAATCCAGACACAACCATTAATCAATGCTATAAACACGAATAGATGGAACATGTTCATAGGGGTCAACTGGAAATATGTCAGCAAGGCATCTTCTCATCTTGCTTAATTTTCATGTTGGTTAAATCATTAGAATTTCCTCTTCTTGCTCTCTGGTGTATCAACTGTTGGCCTGTAACCATGAGAAGGAAATAAGCCCAGTTGAATAATACATCCAATATTTTTAGGTATATCCCTGGAGACACACTTTATGTAATTAGTGAAGGAAGAAGCTCTTTAGTGACCTATTTACCCCTCTGTAGGATGCCATGGTACATAAAATGACATCTGCCTGTTGATTGTTTAGTGAAATTCGGCACCTACTCCTAACCTCTGTGGGATGCCATGGTACATAAAATGACATCTGCCTGTTGATTGTTTAGTGAAATTCGGCACATATTCCTAACCTCACCCATGAAAATTAGGGGTAAAAATATTCTTCATCAATATATAAAAAGGTCTACTTAATATCACAGATAGAAATCACTGTGAATTTAGATATTTCAGAGCAGCTCATCCACAACCCGATGAAAACATCGGTGTGCTTTCAGTCAGTACAATTATTTATTGAGCATCTATGTTGTAATACCAAGGAGATAGTAATGAGAAAAACAGGTAGAAACCCTTACTCTCTGAAGCTTACATTTTAGTTTGGTAGTATGTATGTGGAAAAAAGATAGGGAGATGAGAAATAAATATATAGAATGTCAGAGAGTGAAAAGTACAATGGAAAAAACTAGAAGAGGAAGGGCTTAGGGGACAAAGAAGAAGATGATGCAAATTTAAATAAGGGAGTCAGGGAAGGCCTCACTGAAACTCTGATATTTGAGCAAACACCTGGAGGAGGTAAGTGGGGAGGCTGTGCAGATATCCAGGCAGAGTAACCAACTAGTGCAAAGGCTCTGAGGTAGGAGCCTATCTGCTGTGCTCAGGGAATAATAAGGAGTCTCCTGTGGCTGGAAAGAAACGTCTCCTGATGCTGAGCAGTAGGAAGTAAAGTCAGACAGGTGAAGGAGGCAGAGTATACAGGACTTTGCGAGGGACTGAAAGGAGTTTGGAGGGCTTTGAGCAGAAGTGTGACAATATCTGACAAGTTCTCAGAGATCCTCTAGGGATCTTTGACTTAGGATTAGGAGGCCAGCGCAATCATCCGTGTGAGAGGGTGGGTGGCTGAGCGCAGGGTGGTAGAGGGGAGATGGAGAGAAGGAGCTGGATTACAAAGCTGTTTTGAAGGGGGTGCCAGCAGGTTTTACTGACAGGTCAAATATGGAATGAAAGTTTCTTTTTAGTGTGAATAACAGGAAGAATGGAGGGAGAACTTTCACAATGATTATTTTATAGAGATTTATGTGTTCTTGGCAGCATAATAAAGTGCAGGAAAGAAATGAGATTTAAAAGGAACACTATTAGAAGCCTATGTGATTATACACCTAGACGAGCTAAAGGAATCAACCAAAAAGCTATTAGAGATAATAGAACAGCAAAGAAAAACTGCTGTTCAAAAGATACAATAACAAATCAGTTCAATACTCAAATGCCTTTATTAGCCAGCCAAAACTATAGTAATAAGAGACTTCTGTTTTGTAATAGCCACAAAATTGAATTATGTATTAATTAAACTTATGTAAGGGTATATAATATGTATCAAAGAAGTCTGCAAAATTTTAATGGGGAAAAAAGGCTTGAAAACAGAGAAATATGTTCTTCTCCTGGGTAGGGAGATCAAATGGAGGTTGCCATTATTTCTGGTTTAATTTGTAGGTTTAATATAACTTCAGTTAAAATAACAATGATATCATTGGCATTTTATAGAATTCAGAATAATTGATTCTGTAGTGTGCTGGGAAAGATAAGAATATTAGAGGGCTAATGAAAGAATAATAATTATCTCACAAAATAGACCATTTTAAAAAAACAACAGTAACTGAACCAGTGTAACACTGGATTAGAAGGAGAAATATAGATCACTGAACTATAATAGAGTATGCATTAATAATTTTAAGTACATATGAAAACATGACAAATGCATATAGTAACATCGTAAAGAACATAATTATTTTGTGCGTGCTGCTGGAATAACTTTGTTTCAGTATGGCAAAAATTCAAAGAATTACAATAAAAATTTAATCTTACACAAAGAAATAGTTAATTTAACCAAATGGAGAAACCAGGTTACATTATTGAAGATGTTTTGAAGAAAAAATAGGCAAAGATGTTCAAGTAAAATTTAAACATCTGCACAAATAAAATAAAGACAAAATAGTAGCAAAATAAAATATTTTAAGTAACTGCAGGAAGTCCAAGTATCATCTGGGCAGTGCTACCAAATGTTCTTCAGAGTTTCTGACATTTTTCAAATCTCCTTGCAACAGATGGAGACTTAGAACATGAAATATATAGAGCTCATAAAATTTCTAAAATTACCCCCAGTCTTCAATAGACAAATATACTCACATATACACAAATAAGTCACACAAAAGAGAAATTACTTCACTTCATTTATAAGGAAAGAAACAGACATTAAATAATTACTGAAGTAAATTTCGTATCTATTAAATAAGCCCAAATCTAGGGGAAGCATTGGTGAATCTTGAAGGAAAGGTGCCTTCTGCACTAGAAATGAGATTATCAATGAGTTCAGTCCTTCGGTAGAACAATGTTTTAGGCAGCATTAAAATATTTTTAGCTGCCAGGTACAGTGACTCACGCCTGTAATCCCAGCACTGGGAGGCTGAGGTAGGTGGATCATTTGAGGCCAGGAGTTCAAGACCAGCCTGGCCAACATAGTGAAACTCTGTCTCTATTAGAAATACAAAAATTAGCTGCGTGTGATGGTGCATGCCTGTAGTCTCAGATACTCAGGAGGCTGAGGCAGGAGAATTGCTTGAACCTGGGAGATGGAGGTTGCCGTGAGCTGGGATTGTGCCATTGCACTTCAGCCTGGGTGACACAGCGAGACCCCTTCTCAAAAAATAAATAAATAAATAAATACAGATAAAATAAAATATTTTTAGCTTTATATATTTTGGGAAACCCATTGCAGCGAAGTTTTTATATGAAAATAATTTAAAAGGAGATAAGTACTACTTGTACAAAGATGCATCATATTAGCTCTGGGTTACCTGTGATCATGAACAATAACTAGAAAGCAAATACATGTTTAAAAACTGGAGAATAATGATGAAGTAATCCATAGTTTGATAATCTGATGCACAAATCTGAATCATGCTTACTGTGAACCTGAGGTAGGAAAGTAGAAAAATAGAAGAAATAGAACATGACATTTCCCCCATATCCAAATACAGGAAAATGTTTACCTATGTGTGAATACGAAAAATGTCATCAAGAATGGTAGTTGAGTCTAGCTGAAGAAACCTAGATTGTAATTTGTGTAACATTTCAAAAGTTAACATTGAAGAACTCATGTAAACATCGACGTACTGTATTAGCGGATTGGTAGGAGATGTTTGGGTGTTGCAAAAAAATGTATTGAAGGAGCATTTTCTATGCTTTGACTTTCTTAGACAGTATCGCTCTTTTTCTCTTTCTTTTTTTTTTTTTTTCAGAATTGGAATGGGCATAAACTTCAAGTCTATTGACACCTTTGTTCTGTAGGTTCTTGAGGCAGGGAGTCATGGGACGTGTGGGGCTGGAGAAGTTGACCCAGGTTGTTGCGCTGCATGGAGGCACCTGAGTTGCAAGACTCTAGGTCTTGGGGGAGCTGTCAAGCTGAGTTGCCCCCAGCAGATGTTGCCATCTGAAGACGGGTCGTTGACCAGCAGGAAAGTGGTCATTAGCTGGACAAGAGGCTGGGGAATATGACAGAAGAGAATGCAGCCTGCCAGAAGTGTCAAAAGTTCACTAGGGTTTTTGGAACAGCCACATGACCTAAGGTTTGGGGCCAGGGTGGGGGTCGGGTGGGACTGGAATGCTTGACAGAGGACATGGGCAGAAGCAGCTATGAGTCCGGCTGCCCCAGCAAGGATGTGGGTAGTGAAGGCTGCAAATACCAGGTCCCCTTGGGACAATGCAGGATACCAGTGGGTTCCTCGCTCTGGTTTACATTGACTCGGAGCTGAGGCAGCTGAGAGTCTGCTGGCTGCAGGCATCCCTGATCCTCCTAGGAGTCCCCGCAGAGACCAGAGTGGGGCTACCATGGACAGCTCCACTTCAGAGGGGCAGGTGTTTCAGCCGGGGCTGGGCTGCAGGGGGACGGGTCCGGCCCTGGCCTGAGGGCTCTGAGACAGCAATAGGGAGAGTGCCCAGAGAAACTTGACCCAACCAGACTTTGTACTGAGTGGTCAGATCTTCCCTAGTCAGTTTCCTCTCAGCCCCCAGAGCTCTGGGCATGTAGAGCGGATTCCGATTTGCATCTTGGGGGCTTTTTCTGCATCCACTCTGGAATCTTCTGCAGTCAGGTTAGGCAGCAACTCTGAGTGAAGGGCCTGGCATGGGAGAGGATGCTGGAGGGCACAAGCCATCAACCTGGGGCCAGCAGCTACAAGGGTCTACCATTATCATGGTCAAGGCAGAAGAAGATGGCAGCAGAAACATACAGAGCCTCTGATGAGATCAAGGCTGTTGAATGAAGGGACCTGCAAGTTCTTACCAGATTAAAATCTCTGTTTACAAGGGGCCGGGTGTGGTGGCTCACGCCTGTAATCCCAGCACTTTGGGAGGCCAAGACAAGCAGATCACGAGATCAGGAGTTCGAGACCAGCCTGGCCAACATAGTGAATCACATCTCTACTTAAACTACAAAAAATCAGCTGGGCGTGGTGGCGGGTGCCTGTAATCCCAGCTACTCGGAAGGCTGAGGCAGGAAAATCGCTTGAATTAGGAGGCGGAGGATGCAGTGAACCAAGATCGCGCCACTGTACTGCAGCCTGGGCAACACTGAGAGACTTGGTGTCAAAAAAAAAAAAAAAAAATTCTCTGTTTACACCCTTTCACATTTATCAACAGTTCTTGCATTTTACCTTATTTTCTTTCTTTTCATCTCATGGGAACAGACAAAACTCTTCCCTAGGAAAAATAATTCCTCTGGTTGGGATTCTATTCTCCTTCATGATTCTCCTTACAGAAACTTTTTCTTTTCGTCTTACAGTCTTCTGGTGATGTGCCTTAAAACACACCCAGGGCTCTTCTGTCCATAACAGCAATACCAATGACAACAGCATTTTCCCTTGACTCTACTGGTTTTCCAAGCCTTCCTTCTTATTTAAATAATAAACTATTTCTAAAATCATTGTTATTTTAATTAGTGAAAATGTAATGACCAGTTAAACAATTTGAAATGAGAATAGCATTCTTGGTGAGGTGCGGTGGCTCACCCCTGTAATCCCAGAACTTTGGGTGGCTGAGGTGGGCAGATCACCTGAGGAAAGGAGTTCGTGACCAGCCTGGCCAACACGGCAAAACCCCGTCTCTATTAAAAATATAAAAATTAGCCGGGCGTGGTGGCGCATGCCTGTAAGCCCAGCTACTCAGGAGGCTGAGGCAGGAGAATCGTTTGAACCCGGGAGGCAGAGGTTGCACTGAGCCAAGAACTGCATTCCAGGCTGGCCGATACAGCGAGACTCCATCAAGAAAGAAAGAGAGAGAGAGAGAGAGAGAGAGAGAGAGAGAGAGAGAGAGAAAATCACTCTTACTCCCAGCATTCTAACAGAACTAATTGTATTTTTTGCAGTTATCATACCGTTCATGTCCTTAAAGAACCACTATACTGAGGTAGAATGGACATACAGTCATCTGCACATATTTAAATGGGTTTTGACACACTTATATAGCCATGAAACCATCACCATAATCAAGATAGTGAATATATCCACTGCCCCAAAGTTTCCCCCTTGTAATTTCTCCCCCTGCTCCTTGCTACCCTGTTTCTCGTATGCTGTTCCTGCTCCCCAGTCATCCGATCTGCTCTTTGTCACTATGCATTAGTGTGAGTTATCTAGAATTTTACGTAAGTGGAACCACACAGTATGAATTCTTTTTTATGTCTGACTTCTTTCACTCAGTATAATTATTTTGAGATTCATCCACATTGTTGACTGTATTAATAACTCATTCATTTTTGTTGAAAACTCCAGCTTTTTAAAGGTATAATTTACACATCATAAAATTCACCTATTGCAAATGTACCATTCAGTTATTTCTAGTAAATTTCCAGAACTCTGCAACCATCACCACAGTGCGATTTTACAACACTCTTAAAGGTCTTTTGTGCTCACTTGCAGCCACTCCCTACTTCCCCCTGTGGATTTAGGAACTATCACCTATCTCCATGGGTTTGATTTTATATATATATTTCATGTAAATTTCATAAGCAAAGTGTGGTCTTTCACATCTAGCTTTTTCATTTATGTAATATTTTTTAAGTTTGTCTGTATTGTAGCATATCAGTACTTCATTCCCTTTCATTATACAGATACACAATTTGTTTATAATTTACCCATTGATGGATATTTGGGTTGTTTCCAAGTTTTGACTATGGCAAATAAAGCTGACACAAATGTTCATGTACAAGTTTCTGTGACTTGTATTGTGTTTTAAATTTACATTTCCAATTATTTGTTATTGGTATATAAAAACACAATAGATTTTTGAACTGATCTCGCATCCTTCAACTTTGCCAAACTTGCTTATTAGTATTTAATAGATTCCATCAGATTTGTTATATGAAAGATCATATTGGCTATGACTATAGACAGTTTTACTTTCTTTTTCCATCTGAATAGCTTTTATCTTCATTTCTTGGCTTACCGCAATGTCTAGAATTTCCAGTGTAATGTTGAGGAAAGGTGCTGAGAATGGTCGTCCTTGCCTTGTTTCTGATTTTAGGGGAAAAACATTCAATCTTTTGAATGAATTATGAAGACAGCTATACATTTTGTACATGTTATTTTCAGATTAAGGAAGTTCCCTTCTATTCCTTGTTTGCTGAATTTAAAAAAAATCAGGAATAGATGTTGCATTTTATCAAATGCTTTTATTCATCTATTTAGCTAATCATATGGTTTTCTTTTTTAGTTAGTTAATATAGTAAATTACACTGACTGCTTTTAGAATGAAAACTAACCTTGCAATCCTGGAATGTGGCCTGGAGTTGGTCACAATGCATTATCTTTTTAATATATTGTTGGATTCTATATGGTGTCATTTTGTTTAAAATTTTTGCATCCTTGCTTATGAGGCGCAAGTAGCTATTGCTTTCTTTTCTTTTATTGTCTTTGATTTTGATAACAGGGTAATGTTGGTGTCACAAAAATGAGTTCATAAACATTGACTTCTCTTCAGTGTTCCCAAAGAATGTATGTAGATTTGGTATAATCTTCCTTCAATCTTTGCCAGAATCCACCAGTAAATCTCTCTGGGCCTGGGGTTTTCTTTGTGAGAATTTTTACATCTTTTCCCATTGCTTTGCCTTTTATTTACTTTGTGTATCTAAAATAATCTCTATTTGGCTTTCATTTTTGAAAGATAGTTTTGTAGGTATAGAATTTTATACTGATAATTTTCTTTAAATTTTAGAAGAATGCTGCTCTTCTGGATTCTTCCTTGCATTGTTTCCAAAAAAGAAATCTACTGTTACCCTTATCTTTGTCCTTGTGTACGCAATATAGGTTTTTCCACTCCTGGTTGCTTTCAATATAATCTCTTTATCACTGATATTGAGCAATTTGATTATGAAGTGACTTGGCATAGTTTTCTTCATGTTTCTAATACTTTTGTTCAGCATATAATCTGGGGACGTATTGGCTATCGTTTCTTCAACTATATTTTCTATGTCTTTCTTTTTTTCAAGGATAGAAATGACATATCTATTAGGCTACTTGAAGATGTCCTGTAGCTGACTGATGCTTATTTTGTTCTTTGAATTTTTAAATATTTTCCATGTTTCTAATTAACTTTTTGAATATATTGAATACAATATATTCAAAATTGTTTTAATAATTGTTTTAATGTTATTTAAACAATAATAATTGTTTTAATATTTTCTGCTGACTCTAACATCTGTGTTCATTCTGGATGATTTTGATTGATTTGTTTTCTATTTAGTGACCATATTTTCCTACTTTGTTCATACCTGGTAATTTTTATCAGATGACATTCTAGTTTGTAAATCTACATGTAAATTATATACAATGTAAATTTACATTGTAGATTTAACCTCATTGAGAGATGGATGTTTTCATAATTTTATAAATGTCCTTTAAGTTTGTTAGGAATCCAGTTAAGTTATGTGAAAATAGTTTAATCCTTTTGGGTCTCACTTTTCAGAATGGTTAGGCAGATTCAGGACAGTGATCATTCTATGGCCAATAATTTCTCACTGTTGAGGCAAGAGCCCTCTGAGTGTTCTAATAGTGTATCAGGAATTATGAAGTTCTCCAGTCTGGTGGGTGTGAGCAGGCACTGTTCCTCGCCCCGGGTGAGCACTGGTCACCATTCCTTCCAATCTTTTTATGTGGTTCTTTCCCCAGCCTTGAGTGGCTTCCCCACATGTATGTGGTGATCAGCATTCAACTGAGTACTCGCGGGGACTCTTTGAAGATCTCAGAAGCTCTCTTTCTCTCTACACCTTTCTCCTCTTTGGTGTTCTGTCTTGTGAACTGTGTTCATCCCAATCTTGCCTGACTCTCAGCTCTGTCTCCATGACTCTGGGAGGACACCTAATTCCACGTAGCTCCACTCTCTGTTCTGTGGCCTGGAAACACTCTTAATTCAATAACCTGGCACAATCGTAAGACTTCTCTCATTTGTTTCTTATCTTTCGTGGATCACTGTCTTTTGTTGTCTTATGTCCATTGTCTTGAAAAGTATTGTTCCATATATTTTACATTTTTTGTTTGTTTCATTTGAAGTGTAGACTTGCTCCCTCTAATTCCATCTTGGATAGAAGCAGGAGTTCTTCATATATTCTTAAAATACCAATATTTACGTGATTGCAATTAGAGAATATGTCTCATATTACTTGCAAATAAACATATCTCAGACATTTGCAATACTTCTAAATAGTTTCATAATTGCCATTTTAATAGCTGCAAAATATTTCACAGTGTGCCAAATCTACTTGAGCACAGTTTATACATTAATGAGTGATTTATGTTCCATCTCTTTCTAAAAATGAATTTCAGATGGCTTACTGACAAAAAGGCCTACTCAATAAGAGTAATACAGTATGAATTAGAAGGAAAAATAAGATTATAAAAAACGAAGGAAGTAATAATGCCAGCTATGATAATATCTGCTGTAATTGAAAGTAAAATTAGATTTTGGGCATTCTGGAAGTCCAGTGTGCCAAGTGTGATTAGCTACACTATTCTCATTATCAGAATTAAAAGGGGACCAAAAGAGAACTCACAGTTATTGAATGTCTACTATGTGCAACTTAAGAAAAGTTCTAATAAATAATATTTTCTTTGAGTCTCACCTCACCCTTGTCATTCTTGCTCTGGATCCTAGAGAAAATGACAGAATAAGCCTTCAGATTCCTGAGAGTAAGACGACCCGGCAGGTTTTCCGGGGTCAAAGCAACCCACACCACAGGCTCTCTCAGGATAATGACGTTTTCCTTTGTACTGGATTCTGAGAGGAATTGCTCACCTGGGGCAATTTATATAGATGGCAGTAGGTGGTCTCATGACCAATGTCTGAACAACAGCTTCATGCTAAATACAGAAGAGTTTTTGTTTGTTTGTTTGTTTTGAGATGCAGTCTCACTTTGTGGCCCAGGCTGGAGTGCACTGGTACAATCTTGGCTCACTACAACCTCCACCACCCACCTTCCTCCAAAGGATTCTCCTGCCTTAGCTTCCCAAGTAGCTGGGACTACAGGCATATGCTGCCATGCCCAGCTAATTTTTGTGTTTTTGGTAGAGAAGGGGTTTCGCCATGCTGGCCAGGCTGGTTTCGAACTCCTGACCTCAGGTGATCCACCCACCTCAGCCTCCCAAAGTGCTGGGATCACAGGCGTGAGCCACTGCACCTGGCCCAGAAGAGGTTTATGAAGAGCTGTTTTTTTGCAATGGCTTTTGATGGGTGTGACATTGAACTGTGCTTCATTTGAGAAGCTTTTAGGAGGAGGATACATTGAAATGGATTATATACGTATAGCTTTCTTGGGAGGTAAGATTAACTAAGAATAGAATTTAGTGACTTAGAGGAGGGGACTGCCGTCCCCACACCTTCTTCCTTCTGTGACCTTGAACTAGTTCTTGAAAGGACCCGGATAGCTCATATTCCACTGCTTTTTGGTGAGAGTCTATTTAATATGAATTCACTCCTCTTCCTCACAAACTGCTCGACAATCCCTTGCAGTTTGATTTCTCTGTCTGAAACTGCACTGAAACACCCTTCCACCACACCCAGGCCTCTTTATGGAATCACCATTGCCACTCGAATTTGGGGACTCTCTTCTCTTTTTCCTCCTTTGACCACTCCTTCTCCATCAGCATGTGGCCTGTCCTCACAAACTCCCCACGTTCTACCCTCCCCCGAGGTCTTGCCATTGCCTCTTCCTCTTTGCTCTTTACATTTTGATATCTCCATTGGTGCCCGATTTAATATTATTGAGCACAGACTGCTGTTCGAGCTCGATGCTTGGAGCTGTAGAATTAAACAGAGAATGATACTCAGTTCTGACATTAGTTTGTTCCTCTCTAGTAGAGGGATACTAGAAAAGCAAGTCACTGTCAATTTTTTTAAAGAAGGAATTTAAAAGTTGTACAAACAAAGCAACTATGAATGCCCAAATAGAAGAATCAGGAAGGATTTCATGAAGTATGCAACTTTTGACACTGAATGTTGTGTAAACTTATATGCTGTTACCAGACTCAGTGTATGTATTTCCCAGATTTGCTTGGCTCCTCCTGTCCTCCCTGGGCAAATTGAGCCACTTGCTTGTTGGGAATCCCAGCTGCTGCCATTGTCATTTCACCTCCTGGCTCTGCCAGCTGTCCTAGCCTCCCAGGATGGAACAGGGAGGGTTTCCATCCCATGCCCTGAGGGAGGAGCCTCACCACTCCAGGGCCCAGGTCCTGTCTGACTGACCCACAGAGGCTACGGTTTCATCCTTTCATTTTGGGCTCAGATGCAGTGCCTTTCATGGCTACCTGCAGGAGTTGGTAACAGAACCCTGAAGTGCAAGAGGGTTAATGTCTAATGGAATCAATTTGAGCAAAAAGACTCAATAGATGGACAGCACTAGGTTTTTAGCTCCCTCTCCCTTCCTCTCCTTGATGCGTTATGCCAACAAGTGGAGGTTCCATACCTGTCTGGAAGCTCTTCCTCAGGAGTGAGTAACTGTCCTGTGCCCAGCTCAGTCAACCCCACCTTGTACCTGCTCTCATTCCACCCCTGCCTCACCTTCCCCACACCCCCGTTCTATCCACCCTGAGATTGCACCTCCCAAGGATGTCTTCTTGCAGAAGATTTGCTGCAGGCTATTTTCCAGAAAATCTGGGCTGCAATTCAAATAGACAGGGGATGAGGCTTTTCCAGGCAAAGGAACCATGAGCGAAGTGCCGAGAGAAGAAGGCGGGTGAGACTCCAAGCACACACTACCATGCTTGGCTAATTTTTTTATTTCTATTTTTTTTTTCTTTTTTTTTTTGGGGAGATGAAGTCTTGCTGTGTTGCCTAGGCTCACCCTGAATTTTGGGGCTAAAGCTATCTTCCTGCCTTAATCCCCCAAAGTGCTGGGAATACAGATGTGAGCTCCCATGCCTGGCCCAAATCAATACTTTTAAAAGTATAAGCAATATGGGAATAATAGCTGTGCTCATGCGCAGGAATATTAAAGGCCATTAATTTATTCCCCCTAGTTTCTCATTTCGAAAACTGGTCTCTCTGTTTCTACATTTCACACTGTCTAGTGAATTTTAAGGATTTTTGGGCCATTACAGGAGGTGAGTAAAGGAAGAAATCAGAAAAGGACATACTGGAAGTATCAGGAATCACCATTTGTAGTTGAATACATGGAAGAAGAATCCAGAAGAAGATACAAGCTTGACGGTGCTCATGAAAAGATGTCTAATTTTCTTCAATCTTTGACTCCGGAAAGCCCTTTGAGTTACCCATTATATAACAAGATTCGGCAGTTTTTTTTCTTTTTTCCTTTCGTTGACATCTTCCAGGGAAAATGCTGCATGATATGATTTTCAAGGCTAACTTGCCTTTTTCTCTTAAGCAGTGTCCCTTGTGACAAATTCACCTCCTATGTCTCCCTGAGCTAGGGAGGCTCCTTCAAAATTCCTAACAGGCAGCCCTGTGGAGAGATGGGAGGGAAGGGATGGGAGGGAGGAAGGGCGGGAGGAAGTGGGGGAGAGAGAGGTAGAGTGTGTCTGTATGCGGCGTGCATGTGGTACAGCCAGGGAGATCAGAACGCTCACAGAACAGGCAGTGCAATTCCATATTCCTCCTAAGTATGTTAGCCCTACCGGGAGCTGAGCTGGCCAGTCTACTTGGAGAGGAAAAGTAGATTTGGGGAAGGTGGAAGGGTCAGTTCCTAAGTGACTTCCTCCTCAGGGATGGTAAGGGCATTTGCTGATCTCCAGTGACTGCCTGGTGCCTCATGGTCAGACTCGGCCGTCTCACTCCCAGATATCTGATTTTGCCAAAAGAGACACACCTATCTGCAGCAAAGAAGACACTGACCAGATTGCGAGCGGTATGTTGTGACATTCGGCATGTTTATGCAGCAGAATTGCTGAGAGATGCAGAGAGAGGGGGTGGCTCGGGCTGCTTGATTTATCTGCAATAGGGAATGTTTTATTTTACTTGTCAGTTAAAGGAAGAATTGCTGCCAGGGTGAAGGTAGCAGTTAAACATTCCGTGTTCTAAGCTTTCATATTTGTGTTTGATGCGGTCTCTGTGTCTGTGCCGCTTTGCGAAGCTAGAAAGGGCTCACCTTTAAATAACCTGCAGCTTCCTATTTTCCTTCTTCTTTTTTTTTTTCTCTCTAAGCACAGTTCCCACCCTGTGTTCTCTGACCTCCTCCCCACCTTGTGTGAAAGGTGGCCTATCTTCCCCTTGAGCCTTTTGCTCCCTAAGTCTGGATTTTGGCTGCTTTTTCTGCAGGTGCTTTTGGATGCTCTGTAGCCACCCGGGGCCCAGGCGGACTGACTCGGCAGCAGGATTTGTGCATGGGAATCGGAGATTATGGCAGTACAGCTGGTACCCGACTCAGCTCTCGGCCTGCTGATGGTGAGTGTTCGGACAGGAGGTGGGGCCCAGGCAGCGTCCACTCTCGCCTCGCCTGCACCGTGGGCTGCTGCTGCCGCTGCAGTGGCTGCAGACATGTTCAATGTTGCTCTGCTTTATCCCGCAGGCTCTTTGGAAATGCTTTCTTGGGTCAGAGTATCAGCATGACAAAGCACTTGCAGGGAAAGGAAAAGAAGCTGTAGATTTGCCATTTCAGAAACTTGTTGCTGAATGCTATTTTGAGAGCTGTGCTTGCAAACAGGTGCTAAGAGCCCCTTGAAATAGATTGCTAGGATGCCTCCTCCAGCTCCCAGCATCCTTTCCCCCTTGTCTTTTGCATCTATTGAGCTGATTGTGTTTGTTTTTGGATATCTTCTCATGGCAACTGTGGAATCTGTTGTCCATGGGGTGATGGAATGGGGTCTTCTTTCTAGGTGCCCACATATCTGCTCATATTTTCCTGTAGAGGTGGTGGAGGAGGTTTGCTGTGGCCTCAGTGACGCTTGGGCTACTGAGTTGGGAGCAGCTTATTCCCCATCTACCACTGATGGCAAACCTTGGCAGGCCTTGTCCAGGCATTTATCTGTGTGAGCAGCTGACTCACCTTATGCCCCTCTGGAATTTTCACCTTATTAAGAAAGCCCTTGCTCTTACCATATTAAAGCACACCAGGACATGGGCACTGTCCTGTTCCAACCCAATTGGCTTTTGGCTTGACACTAGGTTCAGCATTGGCTTTTGCCATGGTTTTGCATTTTCTCTGCTCTCCCAGGGTTCCCACACACCATGGTAATATTTGCTGTTGTCGGAAGTAGCCTGCATCAGGCTTGGTGTGGAAATGTTTCCAGCATTTACACAGGAGATTTTATGAACCAAGCATAAGTGCTTCTGTGTATATTGATTTGTGTCTTCTGAATGAGGAGGGGAAATGCAACTTTGCAAGCCCTGATGAGTTTATGGAGGTGACTTGGAAGAGCCGTCAGTGGCAAGCCTGCCCCCTGGGTGGTAAGCCAGGTCACGTTAAAAGGAACAAGGAACTTGGTTCCTTGTTGCTCAAAATGGCATTGGGTCCACAGATTTAGT
Organism: Rhinopithecus bieti; assembly: GCF_001698545.2. Lineage (NCBI taxonomy): Eukaryota > Metazoa > Chordata > Mammalia > Primates > Cercopithecidae > Rhinopithecus > Rhinopithecus bieti. The sequence goes on from NW_016803312.1 coordinate 1,663,454, forward strand.
TGAATTGCCTGAAATCTATCTCATGGACCTCTGCTGACTTCTAATTTCACTGGGGGAGAAGGACTAGAAGAAATGAAATTGTCAGTTTCCAGAGAAACTACCCTTTACCTGACTTCTTTCCCTTACTAATTCTATCGTCTGATAACACTTTATCCTCCATTGTCTACCTATGGTCAAATAAATTGGATAGGAATTTTCATTCCATCACTGAGTATTCGTGATGGTGGCTGGCACTACAGTGCAGTATCTGTGGGGTCTAGGAGACTTCTGGGAACCTGGGAGCCTGGGTTATATGCACTGAAAAATAGGCACACACATGCACACACATATGCATATGTATATTATATTCTCTGGCATACTTAACAGAAATAAATCCTGCATCATGTTAATATAGAGGAGAAAAGTTTTCTTGAAAAATAGCTTCAGGGAGAATTAGACCCGCTTGTCTCAGCCTTCCATTTGGACCTTTCTTCTATGCTTAGAAGAAAGATGTGTATCTGCTTTATTCCAAGCCCCTAAGCATAAATCCTTGGTATCCAAATTAAATGAATAGTATAAATTTCTCCTGTTATACACAACACACACACACACACACACACACACACACACACACACAGGCTTTTCTGTTCTGTTCCTGGGTCTTCCACATATTATGGCTGCTGTCATGGCAGTATCTATATCTCAGACTTTACCTCCCATTTGTCAGTGGCCTCTGCCCTTAGGTCTGTCCCTGGCACTCACCTCCTGACCAGAATAAAGAATCGTGTTCTCATCTCTCGGAAACCAGGGGAAAGAGCTCTTGACACCCTGATGGACCATTTGATTAAAGAACCCTGGAGCACCGTGTGTAATCGAAGTCAGTGTACATTTTCTGGTTCATGTTTAGTTCAGGGAAATTTTCCCCTATGGACTTTGGTGCTATTTTTTTTTTTTTTTTCTTTTTAAGGGTAAACCCCAAGGTAACTGCTTCCCTGACATCTTGCATCTGACATCTTGCATGATGTGTCTTAAAATTTATAAGCAAGCCGAGGAGGAGAGAAAGGAGGAAAAGAGGCCATTTAGAGGAGTTGCTTTGGCTGTGAGTTCAGGAAGGAAGCTGTAAACATTATTATTTATGAGCTCATTCATCAGCCAATCAGTTGTCAGTATTTATCGAGTGTCTGCTCACTGAGGAAAGTAGCCTGGCATAAAAGCAAGAGCCAGAGCTCATATACTCACAGTCTGTGGGAGGTTGATACCAGGTTGGTAGATTGCAGTTCTGATTTTGTGCTATGGAGTCATCGGAGCTAAAGGGTAGCTGGGGAGATGATCTGGCCATACCCCTTGCTTTGGATAAGGAGACACCCAGAGGTTACATTCAGCTTAGATGCTAAAGGCTTCAGGGCAGAGCATGTTTAATTGATTACCGAAGCGGCTGCAGAGTCTGGAGGGTTGGACTGCCCTGTGCTCCATTCTAGCCTTGCCACTCATTGAGTGATCCTGGGGATGTCACTTCCTCTCTGTGTGCCTTAGTGATGCTATTTGTTAACTGAGAGTGCTGTCTGATGTCCAGGGTCCCTTCTGTTCTGTTAAACACAATTTAAGATCTCTAAGAAACAGTGTACAGATGAAGTTCCAGGATAGCCAATTCGAGGACTTTATTTAGCATTATGTCTCTGTTTCCAACCTTGCACATGAGCAGTATTGCTTTGAGAATGGTGGAGTGTGTTCCCACTCTGACTTTTATGCCAGGGCAGATATGTTTCATATTATTAGCTGACACGGATGATCATTAGTGTTCATTCATACCCTGCCATCAGGAGTCTACCCCACAGGAACCTAAGGTGGTCTATTGGACAAAAGCCAATGACTTTTGAAGAGTATCTCAGAGGCCTTTTCAAGTTGGGGCTGGGTTGTGGTCAGCTGGGAGGGGTCCCAGGTGGTGAGCATGCCTGGACCATCCTGAGGTGGGAGGACCTCACCAATTCTTTCAACGGAGATCTCACAGAGAGCAGTGATGACTCTCCATGCAAGACAGAGCCACTCAAGTGACCATGCAAGGGTGGACTTGGAGAGAAGACATGTTCTTGTGGTGGAGATGGCCTTTCAGGCTGTTGAAAAGCTGCCTCTCCCATCTTTGCAAGAATCTCAGGCAGCGAAAGAAGATACTGCTGTGTTCACTAAACTGTGAGGAGGCTTCAGATTGATGTGACTAATTGTAGAGCGGGAAGCTCTGGGCTATGTGTCATTTGTTGAGGGCGTGTGAGTTCAGGGAAAGTTGCAAGGGCTGCAACATGCTAGAGCTGAGGATTAGTTGATCATTTCTTTAGAGCCAGGATAAGGATGCGTAACCAAGGGGCTTCAGGGGTGTTATGATGCCATTTCGGTTCTTAGATTCTAAAGGCTCACACCTTCGGGACAGCTAGATGAAAATAGTTTTTAATGTAAATTAACTGGATAATAAATAATGCAAATTATGCTTTTCTATAAATGAAGTGTCTTTAAATACATTATCTCATTTAATTCCATCCACGACCCTATTTTTAAGACAAAAAAAAAAATCTGATAATTAGAATTTGGGAAACTGTCAATGGTCACACGAGTGAAATTGATGAAACAAGTTCTCAAAATCTAGGTCCTCTGAGTCCCAAGCCAGTGCTTTCTCTGACAGCATATCGAAGCTCAACAATTTGACTTCTAGGACCTTCTAACACTTTGGATTCGCTCTGAAGGGAGCTCCCCTCTGAACCAGTCAACATTTTCTGTGTTTCTAGGTGGGGAATCCTGTCTTTCTGTTAATCATCTGTTCTTTTTTATATTGAAGTGTAAAATAAAAAAGTGATACCACAAGTCTGGCTCGAGATGTCTGGCTTGACCCTAGCAAGAAGAAGGATTTTTTATATCGATGAAATAGCTGCCATTTTTCAAGGTTCTATTCTTTCAGACTCTGTTTCTAGGAAATTACCAAGAGTCATATTTTATAACATAAAAAATTTAATGTGTAAAAACTCAATTCAAAAGTCAGAGAAGTTAGTGGGTGATTATCCACAATGAATGAAGAATGTCAATTAGATTATCCTGAGGTTTCTTTCCATTCTAAAAATTTGATTTCAGATTTATGGGCTTCTTTTGAATAGACCAGCTCCCTTGTCTATGTTGAATAGATTTCAGTGGATAACCTGATGTTCTATGACTTTATCTCCTTCATTTCATTTCATTATACGTTCTTTACTTAGCCATTTTCCTCCTTTGGACAATTTCCTTTTTAACTAACCAACAAATATTTGCTGAGTATCTACTTTGAGCAAGAAGAGTACAAGGCAGTGACTGGCTTTGGCATACTTACAGTCTGATTGTCAAGACAGGTTGGAGATACACAGGAACTATAACGATGAGAAATTTACAGGATATCTTCAGAGAATCACATAAGAACTATAACAAAACAGTGCATAACTCATTACCAAGGGAGCCCTAGGGGGCGCTGGTTGTCAGAGTGGAGGAACTTGTTCTTGAAGTTCAAGTGAAGATGTTGAGTGATGGATGAGTTAAGACAGCAGATTTGAGGTGAGGGGAATGGTTGAATTGCAGCAAAGTCTAGATCGTGTTTGGGAGATTGGAAGTAGACTGGTTTGGGCATATTTCCTGTAGGTGAAAAAGGGTTGCAAGATCAGAAAGGCAGGTTGGAGATGTGATCAAGGTCCGAGTTCTATTACTATAATCTAATCCTTCTCTACATTTGACCTGTGACAGGTCTGATCTGACAGATTCAGATTAGATCCTGAAAAGAGATTCAGAATTTGTAATAAATCTATGACTTTTCCATGGATCCCAACTGGCAAAAAGCATAGAATAAAATTGAGTTCTGTTTTAAGGACTCTTGCTCTTAAATTAATAATCTTTATGTTTTTCAAAGTGCTTTTGCATCTGTTGTCCTGCTGCATGTCCTCAACACTCCAGGCAGGTTAGGCACAACTTCTTTCTATTATACGGTGAAGTTGGGGTCCAGAGAAGTCAAAGGGCTTGCCCAAGATGACTCGGATAATTTGCGATAAAATTTAGATACAGGCCAGGTGCGATGGCTCATGCCTGTAATCCCAGCACTTTGGGAAGCTGAGGTGGGCAGATCACCTGAGGTCAGGAGTTTGAGACTAGCCTGGCCAACATGGTGAAACCCCATCTCTACTAAAAATACAAAAATTAGACAGGCATGGTGGGGTGCACCTGTAGTCCCACCTGCTTGGGAGGCTGAGGCAGGAGAATCACTTGAACCAAGGAGGCAGAGATTGCAGTGAGCCGAGATAGTGCCACTGCACTCCAGCCTGGGTGACAGAGTGGGACTCCATCTCAAAATAAAATAAATAAAATAAATAACATTGAGATAGTACTCAAGTTTTCATGATGGTTCATGCATACATTTGGAAAAAAGTGATATTGACAACTTTTATGGAAATTTGGAGAATAATAATGACATGATAATACAGTAAAGCCACTTCAAGCACTGTATACAGAGTGCGGCCATCCAGGCATGGGGCCCAGGGGAGAGGTCCTAGATATGTGGGTCTTAGGGTGAAACTGATATTTAGTATCATCTATCTTTCTGGTTTATTCATAAGTAAGACAATTGTCGAAAAGTCTCTGAGAAATGGTCATGTCATTGTTATATCCAAGTCAGTGGTGAAAATCTTTCTTAAGCTTAAATTATTGCACCCAAGGTAAAATTTCCCAATGGGTATCTTTGAGATCTTGCCATTCATATTTTTTAGTTACTATTTAGTATGCAAATTTCTCTGTTTCAAATGGTGAAATTTGAAATCCATGACTGTAAAACTAACTCAGATAATTTTTTGCTAAATATATTTTTATTTCATTTTCTGCCAGACCTGTTTCTGTTAGTCTAGTTGACAGAGACTAACTCAAACTGCTAGCATTGGCAGAAAGGGAAATTTATTGACTGATCTGACCAGGGAGTCTCAGGAATAAAACAGCTCCAGGACAAGCTGGATCAAGGACTTTGCATGGTGGCATCTGAACCCTGTTTCTCTGGCCCGGCCATGTCTTGGCTCTGCTTTTCTTTGTGTGGACTTCATTTTCTGGTAGATTCTTCCCCCAGCAGCTCTAGGGTTATTTGTTCTTAGAGTTAGTGCATGCAGGTAAATGAGCAGGACTCTCTTTCGTGGTCATCTCCTACAAACTGTCTTTGGATCTCTTGAATAATAGGCTCTTCGCAGGCCAATTACTGGGTACAGAGATGGAGCTTTCTGACTAATCAGGCTGGCTAATGTGTTAGACCTACTGAAAGGAAGGAAGTAGTCAACTGGCTGATAATTGTCTGAATCACATGGGGTGGGAAAAGCAGGTTCCAAAAAAGGAAGAGCTATATTATCAACAGGGAGGATGCTATTTTATCAGAAGGGAGGATGCTATTTTATCATAAGGGGATGCTAGGAAGGAAAAAACGACATATATCCATTTTAGTGGTCTGTGCATCTTGTATACTATGATAGGTAATCTGTAAAACTAGTCAGGGAGGTAAAACATCAGTGAATCCCAAATCATGGCTTCAGTTTTCCTCAAAATAAATATAAATGGAGAAGCACCATTGTCTAAATATTTTATGCTAGGTTGAACAAGTCTCACCATCTGTAAAAATAAGATAATACTAGCTACCATGTAAGATTTGGGATAATTCAACCAGATAGGCATGTAAAGTTCGTAGTGCTATTTATGGCCCAAAGCAAATAGCACAGTATATACTAGTAGTCCCTTCCTTTATCTTAAAAAGATATGAAATGATTGTCTACCTGAATTCATCTCATGCAACTCTTGCATGAGACAAAATCAATCTAAAAACAAGTTGCCCAAGTCTCTCTCTCTGCATCCCAGTCTCTGGACAATGAGTGACCACCTCTGGACAATCAGCTAATGCTTTTAGAAAAACAGATGTTCCTGTGGCCATGTGAGCCATTCTAGTCATGAGCAAATTTAAATTTGCATTCCTATCTTGAATAACCACAAAATTTTCTTACCCTTTGAAGGGAGATGACTAAAATATGGGCTGCAATATGTTCTCTCTGGCAAAGGCAAAATGCGTGCATTTTACACATGATGGGGCAGCTATGAGTGCATCTCTGCTAAAAATTAATTGTACAGCAGCTTTGCAAAGTGTTAATAGTGGTTTGGAGAACGTATGTTACTGGTGCAGGTAGCAGTTTCTCATTGACTTCTATGCCAGAATATGAAGCTTAATGGAACATACGGTATTTAGCCTGGTAGTAATCAAAGGTCCTAGAAACACACTCTACCAAGACCATGTGGTTCGTATCAAGTGGAGAGAGTGAATTCCAATGTCAAGGAAACACTGGCCTGCAACTTCTGTTGCATTGTGATGAGTGCTTTTTATAATCCTGGATATTTAAATCTTGGCCTCACAGTCTGGACCTGGAGAAGCAATTTCCTGAGTGGTAGATCCAATTCATCTTTCCAAGCACATCATGCACACCCATGGTTTTCACTGTCATCTGTACACTAATGGCTCCCAAATAATGTCTTTCACTCAAGCCTTGCCCCAAGCTCCTAGTAACTGCAAGTCCAAATGCTTATCAGATTTATTCTCCTGCTTGTTCCACAGGGGTGTGAAACTCAGAACACCTCAGCCCAGCTCAAATGCAGAATTTATTATCTTAGTTGATGGAGGCACCTTTGTGCTTGTTATCCGGGATTAGCCTTTGAGTCTTTGCTCTCTCTTATCTACCTGGTTCAGCTAGTCATGGGCCATGCTGCTTCTGCTGCTTTAGTTTCTCTTGTATCTGGCCTCACCTTCCCTGCCTTAGTCCAGGCTTCTACTCTCTCATACCTAGTGTACTAGTTCATTCTCACATTGCTATAAAGAACTACCTGAGACTGGGTAATTTATAAAGAAAAGAAGTTTAATTGACTCACAGTTTCGCAGGCTGTACAGGAAGCCTGGCTGGAGAAGCCTCAGGAAACTTAATCATGGCAGAAGATGAAGAGGAAGGAGGCACATCTTGCATGGTGGGAGCAGGAGGAAGAGGGAGCAAAGGGGGAAGTGCTACACACTTTTAAACAACCAGCTCTCATGAGAACTCACTCACTATCACAAGAACAGCAAGGGAGAAGTCCGCCCCCACAATCCAATCACCTCCCACCAGGTCCCTCCCCCAAAACTGAGGATTCCAATTCAGACTTGAGATTTGGGTGGGGACACAGATGCAAACCATATCACCGGGGCTACCTGCAGGGCCTCTTACCTGGTCTTCCTGCTTCTAGTCTCTTATCACTGTTTTCTTTCTTCCGTACTTTTACTAAAGTGATAGTTATGAAACAAAGGTCTAATTTCTCTGCCTAAAATTCTCCAGTGATACCTGATTTTACATTGGATAAGGCTCTAGCTTTTTAATATATCACATTACTCCCTTACAGGTCTGCTCTCTGCCTATCTGCCCAGCCTCATGTCCCAGGGTCCCTTCCCCCACCCCTCAAAATTCATACTCTCACAGTGTTGGACATTTCCTTCCCCCACAAATGACATGCAGGATTAAGCCTGTGCACTTCTGAGTGTGTACTTTCTATTATTTGGAATGCTGTTCTACCTTCCTCCATTTCTCCTTTATTTCACATATATATATATGAAAAAATATACATTCATATATATAATTTTACTTATCACTAGGTGATATTTGACTTTCGTATCTGTTTTTCTTAATAGATTGTGAGTGCCTCATAAGTATAGAGTATTTCTCTATACTTGACTCATTCGTTTCATTCATTCATCCATTCATTTAACCCATCACATACTCTCTTCTGGACACTGTTTTAGTAGGAGGGATATAGCGGTGAACCAGACAGAAAGTCTTTCTGCTGTCATCAAGCTTATGCTCTCCTGGGAAAAGATAAAAAATAAAAATAAAAATAAGTAACATATTGAAAATGCATAGAAGAACTATATGTGCCCTATAGAGAATTAAAAATGGTTATTTGGAGACAGTGCTTGGATGGCAGCTTTAGAGGAGTGATTGAGGACACCTTCTTAGAAGAGGTCCTGTTTGAACTGAAGCGTGAGTTACAAGAAGCAGGCAAGGGTGAAAAGTCATGAGCGGGGCATTCCAACCTGGGCCATGTTCCGGGGTGGGAAGGAGTTTAGCAGACTCCAGCATCATGTACTCTTCTCAATGTATTTGGTAAATGAAGGTATCAATTGGCTGCTTCCTGGCAGCTTAGCACCACCCGAGGCTCTTGGAGGAATTTTGATGAATACAGTGCATGGCCCTTGCCTGGGAAGTTATATCTCATGAGAGAAATAAGAAGTACTGAAAATGCTTAGGTCACACTGCATGATGAGAAATGGCCCCACGTGGAAGGAAGGTATGGTAAGTACTAACAAGGTGTTTGAAGAAATCAGAGGCAGGGTCAGGGACAGTGGTGTGAGATCTACATGGTTTGTAGAAAATAGCATTGCACTATTTCGAAGAGTGTATATCATGTTGACTGGGGAAGGAAGGGAAACAGTAGCTTCCCAACAGAGGGAACAAAATCATCAGGAAATTCAGGAGGAAATGCTAAACCACTAAGGGTGGGGTTGAGGGGGGGCAGATGTGGGAATATGAAGGGAGGGGGTTGATATTTTGCTAGAGGGTCTGTGTCATGGAGGAGATGGACTGCTAGCTAAAGAATAAGGCAAGACATTGCAAATGCTCTCGGGAGCATCTGGATTGGAGTTGCGGGCACTGAAGCCTCTCTCCAGGTTCTTGTATTGGACTGACTTAATGGGCAGGCATGGGAATTGGGATGTTTAATCTAGTGATGGAAGTCAGGGTGTGCTGGAGACACCAGAGGGAGAAGGCCAGTTTAGAGGCAAGTGTGTGAATTTGGGTGGGAGGTAAAGAGGTGGCACGGAGCTGACAGTAAGAAAAGAGGAAGGTGAATGAATTCTGGAACACTCTGAAAGGAGAGCCATCAGCATGGGATGGGAGATGGATGACAGGGGACATGCACAGAGAGGAGCCAGATGGGACCATTCTGTGACTGACTCCTGGAAGTGCAGGAACCATGACACATACAAGCCACTCTGGAGTGGGAAATACCATTTGAATAAGAGCAGCTTTCTATTGACTGAGGACTACAGAGGTGAAGGTGCTGAGGAAATAATGAGATTTGCCAGTAGAGATTGAGGGTGGGCAGTTGGAGGTACAGGCTGGGCGAGGTCCTGGATTAGATTTGGTATGGGAGGCAGATCTGGCAGTGACACCAAAGCTCAGAAATCCTAAAGATATTATAGAAAGGAAATGACAGGAGGCCAAGCCTGAGAGAGGTGCATTCTAATGGACAGTCAGAAGGAGTTTAATCACCTTGTGATGCAAGACAGTGTTTGTACCTGATCAATGTTCCCTTGACTTTGGAATTAATTTTCTTCACATTGAATGTGCCACATGGCCCCATTGAAGAAGTCTTGGTGATTTTTGCTATTAATAGATGCAGGTTAAATGCAGTTCCGTTAGATGATGGCACTTCCCCAGAGACTTTTGTAGGGGTGGCCAAACTAGGAACATACACATACAAACTATTACTAAACCTCACAAGGCAGCTGTATGTATTTATCGTGTGTGTGTGTATATGTGTGTGTGTGTGTGTGTGTGTGTGTGTAGAGAGAGATATTCAGTTACTACTGCTGCATAACAAATTATCCCACACTTTGTAATTTTTGTACAAAATTCAACACAAAACAACAATTTTTTTTACACTCATAAATTTTATGGGTCAGGAGTTCCAACAGGAGACAGTGGGAATGGCTTGTCTCTCCTCCACACTGGAGCCTCATCTGGGAAGAGCTGATGGCTGGGGTGATTCAACAACTGGTCCTGGAATCTTCTGGAGATAAGTCTTCACTCAGATGTATGGTGGTGGATGCTACTGTCAGCTGGACCACAGCTGGTTCTGTGAACCATAACATTAGAGCCTCCCCACATGATGTGGGCTTCCTCAAAATGTGGCTGCTTCAAGGTAGGTGGATTTGCAGAGTGACCCAGGGTCCAAAACTGAGTATCTGAGCTAATCAGGCAGAGCCACATGAATGCTCATAACCTAGTCTCAGAAGTCATGCAGACTTGCTCCTGTTACATTTTCTTGGTTACAAACAAGTCATTAAGGCTAGATCCAAGATGAGAGGATATAGACTGCCTCTTGATGAAGGAGGTGTCAGTGTGGTTCAGCACATGTTTCAAGCCGCCACGGGGTATGTTCATTCTTTGTAATTTGATTTTATGTTCCCTGATGCTCCTTTCTGAATTACTCACAAGCAAAGTCTGTGGGACTTTACTCAGAGGAAACATTGTATAAATATTGATTGATTGAATGATAGGTTGATATCTGAAGAAGTCATTTTTTTTTTTGCATACTAGCAAAGAGCTGCCTTTTGAGTGTTTAGATTTTCATCCAAACTCTGAACATCTGGGGCTAACGTGTGCTTAGTGCATGTCACACCTTCAAAGAACACTCATAGGATGTGTAAATCCTGGTCTGCCTGCTCTGTGACCTCTGAAGTCGCAAATTCAGTTCTTATTGGTGATTGGGAGCTGATAAGGCAATAGCGTTTCTTCCTTTACATGCTTGGCCTTGGGACTAATAACTTGTTTTGTGTCTTTATTGCCCATGTGTCAAGTCGAAAAAAAAAAAAAAAAAAAGGAGTATAGCTTGGTATTAGGACTGCAGTGCTTTCTTTCCTCATGAGGGAGTGTGAGTGTAATTGAGCCATAATGAACATGGCTGAGGTCATTTCCTGGGGATTAATGAAGAGGAGAATATGTTTGGTGCCTGAGGCTGAGTCTTTGGTCATTAACCTAGTTGGTCATTAATATTGTCCAGGAATGCTTTACGTTAGGCCATTACAACTAGTGCCATATGCTGCTACAATGGGGAAACATGAACATTACCTGTATCAACAACTATTTGTTTTCCCTCCATTCTCTACAATTACTGAGTGAGGCAGCCTCTATAATACACATCCCATAGGCATGAAGCACCAACGGCAGGGAGAGTTTGAAGCAGAGGTCCTTTGAGTGCACATCCTTTTATATATTTTGAATTTTCTAGCAAGAAAATGCTTTAAAACTCAGACTCTGTATCTAGACAGGACAATTAGTTATTTGTGCTGTTCAGAGTAAAATCTGTGACTATTTTTTGGACTTCTTTGGCCTTCTTTTTTCCCAAGAAGAAAGAACTGGCTTTCTTCCTTTTTTATTTTCCATCTCTTATCTTGTCTTCTCTTCTCCTTTCTCCTTCCCTCCCCTCCTCTTCTCTCCCTTCCTCTTCCCTTCTCTTCTCTTTCCATCCCTTCTCTTTGTAAAAAGATTTTTAGAGGATCTCAGTCAGAGATATTGTGGTATGTGCTGAGGATATGTGGATATATGTGTAAATACCACCTAGTCCTTGCTCTCAGAAAGTTTCGAGTTTAGTTTGAAAGGCCAATAAACAAACAATTGCAACACAGTGAGATAAATGTGATGGCAGAGAAATAGTCAAAATGCTATAAAGCATAGGAACACAGTGCAGAGACTTCTAAAGTAGAGCTAAAGTTTTGGGAGGATTAGAGGTGGGTGAGGTGGGTGGCAGTGGACAGTGGTTCCGGGTACAGGGAACAGCATTCACGAATGCAAATGAGAGAGTCACATGTCCCAGCAACTATGTGACATTTGGGTATGAGGAAGGCAAAAAGGAATAGAGGAGGAGAAGTCAAGATCCTGACTAGGAGCAGACACGAAATGTCTTCTGAATACATGGCAAGGAGTATGAACTTTATCTTGAATTCTACAAATAGTCGTCAATGATTTTAAGCGGGGAAGGACATGATCAGAGTTGAGATATAGAAATATCATGCTGGAAATGATATGGAGAATAAATTGAAAGAAGAGGTGAACCTGAGGCAAAGGAATCTGGACGAGGAGATATTAAAGTCATACAATTGAGTGATAAAGTGGACTTGAACTAATGCCAGGAAAAGCGAGAACGGGAGAGAGTGTGGATTCTTGAGTTTCCCGTGGGAACTTCCAGTGGATGGTGCGTATTGACTCTCAGTAATGAAATTAAAACCTGCTTAAACTGGCTTTAAAACAGGACACTTCTTTAGTTCACATATTAAGTCCACGGTGGAGTTGTTCCTAGGCTGTGGCTCTGGTTCCACCCATCCCCTGTCACCACTAGATCTTTTGGCTCTGCTCTTATCTGTAAGCTTTGTCTTCATCCTGATATTCCTCATGAGGTCACCAGATCGCTGCCTGCAGCAACCGTTCAATATGCTTCCTTGTTCAAGCTTGGGGGAAAGAAGAAACATCTCTCTTCAAAATGGGAACAATAAATTCTTTCTTTCCTTCTGAGAGGGGCAACTCAGGTCAGTTTCCCTCCCCAGGAAAAAGACTCAAGCACGGATTGGCTTAAGCCTGGTATCTTAAGTCTTTTTTTTTTTTTTTGCTGCTATCACAAAATATGATAGACTGGGAAATTTATAATGAACAGAAATCTGTTTTTTCACAGTTCTGCTGGACAGAGAAATCCAAGATCAAGGAACGGGGATCTGGGGAGGCCCTTCTTGCTACATCATCCCATGGCAAAGGCAGAGGGACAAGAAAGAGCAAGAGGGGACTGAACTCACCCTTTTGTAAAGGCACTGATTCCACCCATGAAGGTGGAATCTTTATGACCTAATCCCCTCTTGAAAACACTACCTCTTAATGTTGTTACAATGACAATTAAATGTTAACATGAGTTTTTGAGGGAACAAATACTCAAACCACAACACCTGGAATCTTCAACTAGACATTAGCCAACAAGCATGGAATCACTATGCTTGGATCAGATATATCAAAATCTACTGCTAAAGCTGGGAATGGGGTAGATTCCCATGGTCTCACATACAAGGGAAAAAGGAAGGTGGATGTAGTTGCTGCATAGGCAATCAACAGTGTCTATGACTAGAGCACAGAGCAGGGCACCCAACCCACCTAGTAGAATTGGAGATCAGTATGTGGACTATAAATTTCTTGAGAACAAGGACTATGTGTCATCCACCATTGATTCTTTAGCTTCTAGCTCAGTGTCTGGCACATAGTAAGAGTTCAGTAAACATCTGTCACATGAGTAAGGTCATGTAAGAAGAGCTAATATCTGAACTTGAAGGTACAGACCAGGTGATGCAATAGGGGAATAGTTTAAGGCAAATTTAAAGCATAAGGAAGAGTAGGCGATCATATGGTTGCATGATACCTTTTGAAAAGTCAAGGAGTTTAGGGGTTCTGAAACAAAATATAAGGCAGGAAAATCAGAAGATGAAGCACAATCGTCTGCTGAGGAGCTTGATCCCTATCTTGTGAACAATGGAAAACATTAGAAAAACTTTAGGCAAGAGAACACAATAATCAGATTTGCATTTTGACTGGATCATTCTGCCAGTGATATGCAGAAAAGTGCTGTAGGAACACAGTTAAGAATTGATTAGGTGAAATCAGCAGTTGATTAGCTTTTACTCACATACATGAGGCAGAGAGAGGAGGCAAGGATGACCTCAGATCTTTATGTTGGGTGAGGAAGAAGGTGGAGATCACAGAAGAAACAGGTTGCTAAGGACTAATGATATCTTTGTTTTGGGCACGTTCATTTCAGGGATCCATGAGACATTCTATGGGAGGTATGTAGCCATGGTTAGATGTATGTACATGAAGCTTGAGAAGATTGTAGGTTGTACATACATATTCAGGGTCATCAATATTCAGGTGATGGTTAGAAAGGATGAAAAACACCCGGGGAGAATAGACAAAGAAGAACCAGGATCCATGGATAAGGCATTGAAAGGGGAGGGAGTGGAAGGAGAGTCCATAAAAAAGGCAAAGAAAGGAACAGTAAGAAAGGTAACGAGAATTCCAGGAGAATATACTTTCTTGGTATAAAGAAGGTAGACTTTCAAGAAAGACAAAAAAGAAGTGATGAAGAGTTAAGTACAGCAGAGAGATAAAGGAAAGTAAAAACTAAAAAAGAAAAAAAGTGTGTATAAGATTCACGAATCACATGGCAGTGGTGACCTTATAGTGAGATGAGTATAATAGACTCAGAGCCAGGCTGCAGGTGAATGAGGAGGAAATAGGAGGTGAATGAGTAAACATAGAATAAATTTGTAGGCAATGGGGAGGAAAGACATTGGATGGTAGCCTGAAGAGTTGGAGGAAACTAGGGAGAGATTTTAGAGATGGGAAAACGGTGAATATTGTTATAAACTCAAGGAAGGAAGCTCAGAGAGATTGCAAAATGAAAAACATGAGTGGGTGTAGATGTTGATAGTGCTTTCCCTCATGGTTCCAAGATGGTTGCAGCAGCTCTAAGCATCGTATCCCTTGCACCTGTGTCCAAAAGCAGAAAGAGAAGGAATCGTAAAGAGAGCTCTCCTTGTGTTTCTTTTTTATCAGGGAGGAAAATCTCTCCCAGAAGCTCCCCAGAACACTTCCCCTTATTTTTCACTGGCCAAAATAGGGCAAGTTAGCTCACACAGCCTCCTCCCATAACCCCTCAAAAGAATGCCTTCCTAAACTATAGAGGCTGGGAATCTTAAAAGTGCATTTCCTTGCCTTCCTTACAGCTAGGGTCCTGCATGTGGCCTGACTTCCACCATGCCAGCTCACTGGTGCCAGCCATAGAGAGGTGAGGGGAAGTGAGTAACTCGAAGGAGCAGTTGTGGATCAGATTTTCTTGCAAGCAAGGTGGCAAAAGTGTTAGGTTATTTTGGACCAGCTCCTATGGAAGTACCAGTGTCTGGTCTCTAGTGTCAGAGGTGGTAGCTGAATGACAATAGTGGCATCTTTGCTGTAACAGTCTTGAGCTGTGGTTGGACATTTCTTTTGGCTTTCTGGCAAATATGATTGGCTATCCGGTTTTCCCATATGTCCTTAAACTGTTTAATATCCAGGAGTAAATCCCTTTCTGCTTAATCTAATTAGGGTGGACTTTGTTGTCTGCAACTAAGCATCCTGAAAAATACACAAGGCAGTTATCATGGAGGCTGGAAAAAGAATAGCTGCATTTTTAGGCTCTTCCTTTAGGGAAGAATATTCAGAGTAATGGCTGCTGTGTAGACAACCAAAAGAATCTTCTAGGTAAGTGTGGATATACATAGGTCTGTGAATAGAGTAGATGAGATAGATGCTTTCTTTTATTTGTTACATGAGTTTCTTAGGGGGATTTCAAAATATTGAAAATATGGTCATCATTCCATGAAACTGATCTACGTGAAAGAGTTGTTCCTACAAACACCTGTCCCTGTTGCATCTCTCTTCACACAGCTGACACCAGTCAGATTCCTGTCCAAATCTGAGAGATAACAGTCACCACATAGCTGGAATCTAATGAGCAAAAGAAAATAGAAAAGAAAAAACATTTTCTCTTTCATAAGCATGATAATTTCAGTTATGATTGTGTAGACAAAGAGGCAATATGACAAAGATGTTTCTGAAACTCTTGGTAGATAATTAACCATTTCAATATTGGTTCCAAATCATTTTAACTACTAACATCATTTTTTGAAAATTAATTTTAAATTAGTTTTATTTATTTATTTCTGAGACAGGATCTTGCTCTGTTACCCACGGTGGAGTGCAGTGGTGCAATCATAGCTCACTGCAGCCTCAAGATCCTGGGCTCAAGTGATTCTCCCACCTCAGCCTCCCGAGTAGCTGGAAATACAGACATGTACCACCACATCTGGTTAATAAAAAAAAATTTTTTTTGATAGAAATGAGGTCTCACTATGTTGCCCAAGCTGATCAGTAATTCCTGAGCTCAAGTGGTTCTACCACGTCGGCCTCCCAAAATATTGGGATTACAGGTGTGAGCCACCACTCCTGGACTTAGTTTTTAAAAATAAAAATACTTTCACAAGTTAAAAAAATATACAAAGGGTTATACAATAAAACCAGGTTTCCCTACTACTCCAGATTCTTAATACTTTAGTTTCTTGTGTATCCTTCTAGAAATTATCTGCACATATGCAACATCTTCCTTTGTCAATTCCAATAGTGCTAACTCATTCTTTTCTATTTTTATTTTTATTTTTTGTGACAAGGTCTCTCTCTGTTGCCCAAGCTAGAGTGCAGTGGCATACTTGCAGCTCACTGCAGCTTCTGTCTCCCAGGCTCAGGTGATCCTCCCACCTCTGCCTCCTGATTAGCTGGAACTACAGGTGCCCACCACCATACCTGGCTAATTTTTTGTATTTTTTTTTATAGAGACAGGATTTTGCTACCTCATTCTTTGTAAGTGCTACCTAGTATTATATTGTATGAATGACTCATAATTTATTTAATCAATCCCTCATTGATGGACATTTAGGCTATTTTTAATATTTTATAATTATAAACTATCCTGCAGTGAACATTTATGTGCATACATCTTTGTACATATGGCTTGTGTATAATGTATGATAGACTCCTAAATAGATGATGCTGGATCAAAGGTGTATCATTTTAAATTCTTGTAGATATTGTAAAATTATCATCTTCAAAGGGACATCATGCAAATTATTTTTTAATTCTACTTTTGAAGCTCCAGGAAAATTAGAACTGATTCTTATAGGCTGATCAGAAGTATGGGGACTATAGGAAAAAGTGAGCTATTCTCCAAAGGGTGTTAAGAATCTTACTGTATAAACAATTACAGCATTAAATGTCTGCAGAATTCAAGTGGCAAATGAGCAGTGAATATCAATTACACATCTGCTGCCTCTCAAAGGCAGATGGCCTTTTAATTTTGTATCCCAAGAATCATACCCAAATTTCATTCCCATTCTCAAAATGCTCGCCGCTCTTTCTTACTTTCACTGAGGAAATGGTTTATTGCGCTTTTCAAAGATCAAATTAATTTTAACCTAATGCACAAAGAAACCTCGCACATTTTACTGAACAGATATCTAAGACTGAAATTTCATCTGTGAATACATGCTGGGCCCTGGTAATTGTTTAACACCAGGGAGTTCCATATGAGAAAAATTTTAAGACATGGTCCCTAGCTTCAATGACCTTATGATCTGGGTTGAAAAATCAACATACGCTCTAAAACTTAAGTAACAAAAGGCCAGATGAAATGGAATATGTAAGTGCTAAACTACATAGTTAATTCATGCTTGGAAATACAAACAAGGAAGAAATCACTTTGCCTAGGAGCTGTCAGGAACCTCTGAGAGACAGATGGGGGTTGGCTTGGTTTTGTGGGGCAGGAGGGAGAAGATGAAATAGCCCTGGAGAGCAAGACGTGGCTGCCATGACCACCTGGAACTGAGTAAGGCATGAACTGGAGGGTGAGCAAAGACGGAGAGGGGCGAGAGAGTGTGAGAGATGGCAGAAATGAGTGTAGGTGGGAAGGTGGGGGGTACCATGTAGCAGAAGGCCTTACTTGGTAGGAAACATATAAGAAATAATATAAAATGAATTGGACATACTGGAAAGGGCATTTGCGGGGAGAGGGGATGTGTAGTGTATGCAGCATGGTCCTGTAGAACCAGATGGCTCATGTTCTGGGATCTCACACTCAGTCAGTTGAATTGGCATTGAAACTTTCTTAGAAAATGTGACCCTTATGTTCCAAAGCTTTGTGAATTTATCTAAATTTGTCAGTTCTACAAAGGTCGAGAGAGCTGTTTTCCAGGACTCAGGGAGATGTTCAAGAAGCTCTTCTTCAATTAGGGACTGCAGTGGTGGGGGAAGGAGGACGTGGAAATTCAGAAGACAGGTGGGGAGGCTTGTGTGGGATTCCAAGTGTGGGACCACAGAGGGCTCTGTTGCTGGTGCACTGGTGGCCATGGACACACAGAGGGATGCAAGAGGAGTTTCCAAGCCAGGAACCACCACCTTGGTGACATGTGAAGAAGGTGACAGGAGAGTCTATGAAACAATCTAGTAAGCCCTCGTTGAGGGTCTGCTATGTTTGAACCCCATGCTAGTGAAGCGGTGTCCTTCATCTGGGGTAAATACTCAAGATTTGTTGTCTCACAGCCACAGAAAACTAAGACATAGACACATAAGGAGTGAGCTTAAGAGGAGAAAGTTTAACAGGGAAAGAAAAGAGAAGAGCTCTCTCCTGCAGAGAAGAGAGGTCCTGAATGGGTTTCTGGTCCATGGTGAAATGCAAGGGTTTTATAGCTGAGCTTTAGGAGGCGGGGTCTGATTTACATAGAACATATAAGATTGGTTGGACAAGGTGTGCTGTTTGCATAGGGCACAAAAACCTGGTTAGAGCTAGGTGTGCTGTTTGCATAGCGCACAAATTTCTGGTAGCCCCCACCCTAATCGTTTATTATGCAGATGCGTTCGCTACCCGGCCTGCCGTGTACCTATTTCTTTACTGTACACTTGATGACAAAGAAAAGGGAGGATAGAGCCTCCATGTTGAACATACCTGTCTTCCAGGTAGCCTTTTTCCTATTGGCCCAGCTGCCGGCATTCACCCGTGCAAGCTTTCAGCTTGCTCATCTGTGTTTGCAGCTCAATTTTTCAGGCTGCTCTTTGTTAGAAAAGAAATTACTTTGGGGCTGCTTTTTGTTAAAAGGGAAATTCTGCCAATGACTCTGTGACTCTCATTATCTGCCTAAATAATTTCTTTCTAGTTCCTGTATCATTAGTTGCTGGAGAGGAGTGAAAAGCCAACCAGGAGAGCTCCTTCATTTAGGGAGTTAAGATGTGGGCAAGTTGAAGGGCAGTGAAGGGCAAATTGAGTGTGTAAAAAAAATGAACAACAAAACCCAGTAAGGCGAGAGCTCAAGAGAAGGCAAAACAAAATGCTGCAGAGGGCCAAAGACAAGGCAGATCCCAGCCAGCTGGGGAGGCAAGGCCATCTCCAAGGTAGGATCCTCGAAGATGCACTGGGGTTCAACTCATAGGGTTGGAGAAGCTGGGAGAGCAGCACCCCAGCACTGAGATGCACGAGGGCGAAGGACATCACACGTGCTGGAAGAAAGGCCAGTCCTGCTAGGGGTTCAGAAGGAGGGAATGCAGGGAGGGTGCAGGGGATGGGGAGGGACTCAGGCCAAAAGGGATTTTCTTTTAGCCTTTACATTTAAAGCTGAAGAATAGGTTTGGAAAGAGGAAGGACATGAGGATTCACGACAGATTCTTGAGCAGGGAGTTATATGATAAGAAGACTACGTTGGGAAGAGGAGATGGTCGTGGGCTGATTGGTTAGGAAATGACCACAAGTCTTCAGGGAGACATACGGAGACTGAGCGGTGAAAACACTGGACCCACTGCTAGATACGGAGGCAGGAGGTGGCCCTGGAGGCTGGGGTTCGAATGTTGCTCAGTGAAGCCTTAATGACTGGTGGCTACCTCGGGGGTTCTCAGAACTTAAATGGACCCAGAACTGCCTTGGAAGTTTATATAAAATCCATGTTTCAGAGCCTTAACCTCTGAGGTTCTAATTCTCTGAGTCTTTGATGGCTCTATATGGTTTTGTTGTTGTTTGTTTTGTTTTGTTTTTGTTTTTGCGACAGGATCTCCCTCTCTGTGGCCCAGGCTGGAGTGCAGTGGCATGATGACGGCTCCCTGAAGCCTTGACCTCCTTGGCTCGAGTGATTGTCCTGCCTCAGCCACCTGAGTAGCTGGGATTACAGATGTGAGCCATTATACCCAGCTAATTTTTAAAATTTTTGTAGAGATGAGGTCTCACTATGTTGCCCAAGCTAATCTTAAATTCCTGAGCTCAAGTGATCCCCTTACCTTGGTCTCCTGCATAGCTGGAATTACAGACGTGAGCCACCATGCCCAGTCTACATGTATGATTTTTAACAGGCACTGCTGTTGCAAGTGATTGCATGTTGAGAAATACTCTGTCCCCTAACATATTTATCTCTGAGCTGACTGTGGTTTAAATCTAGGCTTGCATAAAGTGCTTTTTATTTTTTCAACAAAAAAGGAGATGGAAGAAAAGGCAGGTGTCAAAGTGGAAATACCACTGAATCTTTGAATAACTCTTCAGGTACATTTAAAAATACATGCACTGAATGAATTTTCATAGTTGTTCCCCATATTAGCTGTGCCTTGTAGGATAACTAACCAATGGGTTATTTGGTAGGTCACATTTTCAACTTATGCGAAGACAATTTGACTAGTTTCTTCAAGCCCAACCTGATTTTGTAAGTACCTTGTGATTATGGGGTGCTAGTTTTTATTGCCTGGGTCCACCGGGAAAATAGCAGGGTGTTAGCACATTGTTTTCAAACAAATAGTGGTATGATCATGAATACACTTCATGGCTTAAAGTTTTTTGAAGAATGCTCTTGTTATTAAACCTGCAAATAAACTTAAAAGAGGCACAGTAGCTACTCAGAGATAAAAGATGTGTATGGGGCCAGAGGAGGGAGGGGAGATCTTTGAATTTAAAAAAGAGTTCACTATATCATAGGAAAGCAGGTTGTATTTTCCCTCAATCTGCTCCTGCATAATTTTAGTCTATTTTCTAATTATGGAAACAGAACAAGAAAAATCCAGACTGCTGTTCTTATTCTCACTACTTTCCTCAAGAAAAAAAATAATGATAAATTGGTAGTCAGTATCTATGCCAGAAAAATGAAACAAAGACGAGATGTAAATTTTCTTTGTGCAAATTATCTTTAGCACATTTCTTCCCCTTCACTTCCCAAAGTCATTTAAAACAGTGTCATTTGAGACCAATTAAAGGGATGTGGATGAAGAGTCGCGAGTTTACAGTTGGTATCAATCAATAGTGCAATTTGGCCATCAATAGGTTTTGAAATGCTCTTCAAAAATGGCTTCATTTGACTATAGCTAAAGGATTAGAAATGAAACTTCATTGAGCAAGTCCTCCTTTGTTTGAAAGACTGAGCTTCCGAGCCCTGAAAATTAGTATTTCCCTGTATTATAGTTGTTGATTCAGCAGCGAGAAGCTGTATCTATGTACCTTAGCATATTTGCCACACAGATTTTGCCACCAACCTTCAACAACTCATCTCATAATGAAACCAGTGGAGAAAGGAAAAGAATGAGAAGGTAGAGAGTGAGAAATTGAAGTAAGGACCCCAGTAAAGCACTAGGACCCAGGGCTTGAGTCAGTTCTAAGGTGAAAACAAACATCTCTTTCTCTCAGGTGTGCCTGTAACTCATGACCTCTTTAAGACCAATTCCTGTATCTTCCGTGGAGCTCGGTGAGAGGGGATGCTTGAAAAAGTAAATAAATGTAACTGGACAGAAACTGTCTGGGGCTTCCCAATCTCTTCTTATTTCTGAAAGCTCCCCAGTGGAGTTGGACTATTCCTATCACACAAGTTGTCACCCTAGGAAGGACCACTTTGTTCTTACCTGTAGGTTTCCTTCTGCAGTTAGCTGAACATGTGTAGCAGGTGAGAGAAATGCTCCAATCAGAGGGACAGAGTTTGGGCTTGTAGTTCTGGCTCTGGATGGTGTGGAATTAAAAAGAGAATAAACAGGCTTAGCATTTGCTCTTCAAGATAGATTTCAAACATGCTGTGTGAATGTCACTAATGACAACCTCAAGCCAGGACAAACAAGATCTGTCATGTGCTCATCCTCTTTTTTTTTTTTTGATGGCTAATTTTGGGGGGGAGTGGTGATTTCTCACTTGTGGACTTTCTCCCTGATTGGCTAACAGGGCTTCGTGCAAGACCCTGATCCCTCCTGCAGTGTCAATTTTCTTCTCTGTATACTTTTCTTGAATTCATGCTTGGATTCTAAATTAGTTAGCTTTACTAATGCATATTTTGTTTCTAGTGACAAATGAATGCAAATGTTTTCTCAAAAAAAGTATCAGAAGTCAGAAACTATGAATCAAAGAAAATTAATAAGCAATATTCATGGCTAATAAATGTGAATGGATTTGTAAACAGCAGAAGCATTTGCCTGTCATCAACACGGTTGCATTTCACATGTTTTGCATTTTCCTGGTTCCTATGTTAGGAGTAGGAGTGTGGTCTTATTGGAAGCTAAAAATGTTTTCTTTATAGGATTATGAAGAATCCTACAAAGGATTCTTACAGGATTATGAAGAATCCTATAAAGGATTCTTATAGGATCCTTTATAAGGATCCTTGGTTCCTCTGCCTTCTCTCCCCATCCTCCCAATACATACTAAAATTGCTTTAGGTTCAGAGATTCAAATATATAAAGTAAAATCATGGCTTTAAAATCCTGGACAAATCATTTTACCTTTTCAGGAGCTGGAGATATTTAAAATAAAATTTTCAACCATTACCCCTTAAACAGAGAAACCTCCACTGAATGTCCACTAAGTCATTATCTCCACCTTTCTTCTTTTTTATAACTAGTGCATTCCCCTTACAGGGGCATAGGATCAAACAATGAACTTCATAAAATATCAGAACAGACTCCCAAAACTCTTTTCCATGGAGAAAATGAGCAGATGCCTGGTGGGGAGAGCCTCTGTTTTTCATATATTGAAATTCAGAGTTGCTTAGGACCTGCTAGTATAATGTCCTTAACCTTGAAACGAGCATTAAAAAGATTGTGTGTCATCTCAGTTTGCTCAGCTGTTTGCTGTATTACAAGCATTATCTGGTTACTATTTCTGGCTCCATTTTGGAGCATCTGTGGGCTTCTCTTGGGTAAACTTTTACTTTCCCACGATGATAGTTCTGATGACCTCTTTGTGTTGGGAACAGGCATTTCACCGTTCCTTCCTCTTTTCCATTTTGAACTTGGCTAATATGAATTTTTACTCTTCTGCTTTAAAACATGTGTATAATTTCCTACAGGAGAAACTTTTATGTTTCTTGTCTAACAGTTGTGTGAACCGAGAATTTCTTTCTTTTTAAAAGAGATTTCCCCATTTTAAATTTCTAACTTGTATTTTATTTTAAAAGTTCAGGGGTACATATGCAGGATGTACCTGTTTGTTATATAAATGTGTGCCATGGTGGTTTGCTGCACAGATCATCCCATCACCTAGGTATTAAACCTTAGCATCCATTAGCTATTCTTCCTGATGCTCTCCTTCCTCCCACCCCCATCCTCCAATAGGTCCCAATGTGTTTTGTTTCTCCCTATGTGTCCATGTGTTCTCATAATTCAGCCCCCACTTATAAGTGAGAATATGCAGTATTTGATTTTCTGTTCCTCCATTTGCTGAGGATAATGACTTCTAGCTCCATTCATGTCCCTGCAAAGGACATGATCTCTTTCTTTTTTATGACTGCATAGTATTCCCTGGTGTGTATGTACCACATTTTCTTTATCCAGTCTGTCATTGACAGGCATTTAAGTTGATTCCATGTCTTTGCTATTGTGAAGAGTGCTGTAATGAACATATGTGTGCATATATGTTTATAAGAGAATATAGAGTCTCAATCTCTATAGAACAGTCAAGAATCAGGTTTATGGAGGTATAGAAAACCACCAAGAAGAGCCCAACAGAGACACCATCTGGCATTAAAGATTGCCTTGATTAGCAAGTGTATTATTTTATTACCAGCATTAAACTCTTCAAAGATGTTTCCTTGGCATGAGAGCTTTGTGGATTCCAATATATGTTGCATTGTTATACTGGGGACACAAGTATATTTAATGAGAGAGAGTACAAACTGTATTTCTTAGATATATAATGTATTCATTTTTTTTCAGCAATATCCTGTATGCAGTATGCTACCTTTAGTGTATTTTGTAACTAGCAGTGAGGATATGGGACACAGCAATCTCCCTTAGGCACACCTGTGTTTTGGGAAAATGTGAATAATGGAACCTGGTAAATAGCTCAAGGAAAAAGCACGGGTTCCCCTGAGGATTTCTGTGGAACTAAAAATCTTTCACTAACTGCTCTTCACACTGACCAAGACAGAACACACGCTGGTCACAGGTATTGGTAGCTCAAAGAGGCATAATATTATCTGTATTGAGTTGGTTTCCCACAGAAGCGGACCCTAAGGTGAGGATTCAAGCTCAGGCTGTTTATTAAGGCAGCGATCCCAGCAAACACTTGTATGGAAGTGGGGAAGCAATGCAGGGAAACAGAAAAGGGAGGCTTTATCAAACCCGTTTCCACTGTGAGCATCTGCCATACATTCAGGCCACTCTGGGAAACAGCCCAGAACACACTTCAGAGTTATCCCAGCTCAAGGGAGATGGAGCCGGGATATTTATCCACCAGCTTCCCATTACCACTGGTGGAATGAGTTCTGGGGCCATTCATTCTCCAGCACTTCTGATTTGGTACTTGTAATATGCTCTGTGGGGAAAGAAAGTTTTCCCATTGCCTGGCCCCAGAGCCCTCAGGCAGACAGTTTTAAAATGGCAGCATGATTGAGGGGGAGATCTGGTGGGACATAGTCCCTTTTACAGTATCAATGAACAGAGAAGTCACCATGAGCTTGGCCAGATTCTGTGCTCCCAGGCCACGGGAGAGAAATGGCACCTCCTTGATCCAAGCATTCTTTAACCTAGATTGGGACTAAGACTAGCATTCATCTGACTGGGCATGTAACATGAGCAAGCATATGATGAAGCAAGAAATCAGGAGATGCTGCCTATAAAGCCAAGAGTGAGATGTTTCCATTTTCACCAAAACGGCTGCTCTCAACATCACCCATCATTAGGGAAATGCAAATCAAAGCCAAAATGAGATGCCACTTCACACCCATCAGAATGGCAATGATAACAGGAATCCACAGAAAATAGCAGGTATTGGCAAGGATCTGAGGAAGCTGGAGTCCTTGCGCACTATTGGTGAGAATGTAGCATGGTGCAGCTGCTATTTGGAAAATGGTATGGCAGTTCCTCAAAAATTCAAAAATAGAATTACCATACGATCCAGCAGTTCCACTTCTGGGTATATAGCCAGCAGAATTGAAAGCAGGGTATTGAGATATTTTTATATCCATGTTCATATCAACATTATTCATAGTGGCCAAAAGGTGGAAGCAACTCAAGTGTCTATGAGTGGATAAATGGATAAAAAAAGATGTGCTGCATATGTAAGATGGAATATTATTCAACCTTAAAAAGAAAGACAACTCTTACATGTGCTACAACGTGGATGAACCTTGACGGCATTATGCTTAGGGAAATAAGCCAGACACAAAAGGACAAATAGTGTATGGTTCTACTTATAAGAGGAACTAGAATGTATTATTACAGAGAATAATAAACCATAATAATAATAAACAATAAAGACAGAAATCAGAATGATGGTTGCCAAGGGTGAGAAGTAAGGGGGAATGAAGAGGGGGGAAAAGCTACTGCTGTCATATACCAGACTCCCCTAACTCCTCTACCTCTTTTTACTTTGAAGTCTTAGACCCCTTCATCCTGGCTATAAATGCTGCCTGTGTCAGCCCCTGTCCCCTGCTTCCCCAGTCCTGCACAGCTGAATTCACCAACTGCCCATATGTGTAATCTTCTGCCTACCCCAGGGCATGAGAAAAGCCTGATGGATTTTCCATCCTTCTTGTCCAGCAGGGCTTAGGATTGAACACATTCTCCAATCCAAGGACTTGGTAACTAAATTATACTTATTTAGCACCCACTTTGGGCTTCTCCCCAAACACTGCCTGTGCTGCCAGGCCCTAGAGCCCACTTCCCACTGACCAGTGGCGGTGGCATCACCAGCGAGTTTGTGGGAAATGCAGAATCTTGGGTCTCACCCTTGACCCATTCAATCAGAGCCTGCATTTCAGCAAGGACCCCTGGTGATCCCTGTGCATGTTAAAATTTGAGAAGCAGTCGGGTCGACTCCAGAGCTGTGGTTCTCAACCCTGGTTGCCCATTAGAATCGCGGGGTTAAGGGGCATGAGGAGGCTTTCTAAAAATTGACAATACTCAGATTCTGATTGGGTTGCCTTGAAATGGAGTGTGGGCATTGGCGTTTTTCAAAAGCTGTCTAAGGAATTCCACCATGCAGCTGAGGCCAGGATCTGCTGCCATAGGGCAAGTTTTGGCACCTTGCATTGACATTGTTTGAATAATAGGATTCTTGCCTGAGATACCCTTCTTTTCAATGTCTTATTTCCCTACCCCTTGCTCCTTCAAGATCAAAGTCATTTTTTTCTGAAGAGTCCTGCTGTCTAATGCTGCTTTTGAGAGTCCCTCTCTCTGGACCTCTGCCTTGATATAGGGCTTAACTCCTAACCAAGTTCTGTCCCTATGGACAATGTTCTTGGCTGGTGACCACCTGACCATCAGCAGTCAGGATGTACAAGTATACAGTTCCTGCCCATCTAATGAGATATCCTAGTATTAACTTTTGGAATTAGGATTTGAACTGTTGTGCTGTATATTTGGACACTAAAATGACTCCAGCCTCTGACTGTATAGAAAATGGTGCCTTTGGCCTACCATTCTCTATCTTTAGTGCAATTATTATGTGCTAGGCACTATTCTAAGAAGTCCATATGTGCTAGCTGATTTAATCCTCATAAAAACGTATTTATTTCCATTGTGTATTGAAGGAAGTTGAAGTGAAGAGAAGTTTAGTAACTTGCTCAAAGTGGCATAGCTGGTTCGTGGCAAAGTTGGAATCTGGAGTCTGACTCCAGAGACCATACTTTTAACCATGATGCTATTTTTGAACAAAGTTCCTTTAATACGAAGAGAAGACCTGAATCGATACATTATATGGAGGCAATGTGTTTTACTGTGTAGCTCTTTTGCTGAGTCCAGTTTGGCCCTGCTTGACATTTAAGTTTGGTTCTTAACAGTTACAACAACTTGTACTTTTTCTCCAAACCAACTAGATCAGCCTCTAGTGGTCAATATTTGCGATGTCTTAGAATTGGCTTCAGGTATTTGGGTAGAGAAAGGAACCCTGGAGGGAAACTGGCATTTAAGGACAGGATTGGAGAAAATGAGACATCCACAAAGGGACTTAAGAAGAATGACCCTCAAATGCACTGTACAAAAATCAAACCCTTTCCATTACGATGGAGTTTATTCCATAGCTATTTGGACTTTGAGGTGATGGTTTCAGAGTTTTCTGTCCCCAGATTTGTCTGAAAAACTCCCTGGGAATGACTTTCCTCTCTCAATCC
Organism: Rhinopithecus bieti; assembly: GCF_001698545.2. Lineage (NCBI taxonomy): Eukaryota > Metazoa > Chordata > Mammalia > Primates > Cercopithecidae > Rhinopithecus > Rhinopithecus bieti. The sequence goes on from NW_016803312.1 coordinate 1,690,482, forward strand.
CTTCCTATCTGGTGTCCCTGGACCACGCAACTCTCCTGCTCACTAAATTCCTCCAAACTGCACCCAACCATCCAGGGTTATACAGCCTACTCTTAAGGCAATTTCTATTTACCTTTGAAAAAAATAACAGGCTCAATTTCCCCTTCTTGAATTGCAGTGTCAAATTTTACTGCCCATGAATCTTTTCTGGTACTTTGTGAATTTAGCATTTCTGAAGCCTTCCATGACATTGGAAAACATGTTTTCTTATAGAAAAAGAAGAACTATATATGGAACATAGTTTTATGAATAGGGCTTGAGATTATAGAAAGAAGATAATGCAAATGAAAAAAAATCCAACAGAAATCATTAGATGCAGAGTGTTTTTTGTAATGGCCAATATTTAGTCAATTGAATAAAAGAGAATGAGTTTGGGGTATATTCAGCAAACAGTTATTTCTATTAAGAGAAAAGAGGTGTAATGTCAAAAGTAAAATAGAGGCATCTGTCTGACACCCTGCCCTCTGCCTAGGAGACGTTTCCTCTATCAGCACCTGTGAGAGTTTAAAGGGACAGTCCCCCAGGAGACCATCCCACTTCTGACACCAATTGCAAGTTTGAGGGGTTCTCAAAACCACCCTCAGGTTCATTAGTTTGTAGAGGGACTCACAGAACTCAGTAACATCTATTATGTCCATGGTTAGAGTTTATTACAGGGGAAGGATACAGATTAATGGCAGTCAAGAAAAGAAGCACATAGAGTGAATACCTGGGAAAGTACAAAATATGAGGCTCCCATGCCCTCTCCATGAAGTCAGGACAATGTTACTTTCCTGGTGTTTATGAGTGACAATATGTCAACCAGGGAATCGCACTTGAGCTTTCCTATCTAGAGTTTTTACAGGGGGCTTGGTCACATGAGCAGAATGTGAGACCTCTCACCTGGCTGACCTTTATTCTCCATCCCTCCTGGAGATTAGATAACTAATACAACATGGCCCAAAGATCCCATTGTAAATCACATTGCTAGACCATTTCTTGACCCAAATTCTCAGGCAAACAGATACACTTATGAAACATGACATTCCAGGGGCCCTAGAAGTCACCTCCCAGTAGCAAAGGGAAAAGGTGAGATCTCTCTTTAGGTCATGTTAATTCTTCAGTGCATAACACCTCCCCTCCTACCTAACATTCTGGCCTTAGTTTCTTAACTTTCCTTGGAGGAGAAGTCCTTCTGTCTCCTTAGATGGAGCTGTCTTCTTGTTTTATATCATCATAAACATTGCATTATTTACTTTCACCATTTTACATCGATGACCTGTGTAAGTATTACTTTAATGTCCATCTTCCTCACTGGATTATACATGCCATGAAAGTAAGGGCCAACTCTGCCTTGGTTGCCACTACAGACCCAGTTTTTGGCCAAGTGCTTATTTCCCTCACTTTACAGATGAGAAAACCCGGAGAGATAACATCAATTGCTAGTTTGTGGCAGAACTGATGCTAAATTGCCTTAAGAAACAATTAAGTATAGAGTGGGGCTTGGAATTTTTAAAAAATTGCAGACTGTCTAAACCACTCATGTGACCTTGGGCAAGTGAATACAGGATGAGATGTTTATGCAATGCTTGGTGCAGAGCATGGCAAAGTCAGTGCTCAGATCAGCCCATCACACCTCCAAGCCTTCTCTCTCCTGGGTAATTGAGAGTTGACTGTTACAGAATAAAGCAGTTTAATGTCAGAGGTCAGAGACCTGGGGAAGACCTGGGTCTGGAGAGATATGGTAAGGAACTGGAATTTATTATTTTGCTAAGGAAATACATTCCACATGGAAAGAGGGAAAATAGAGCTATTGGGTTTTTATACCTTTGTGTAGGGCTCCTACACGAAGTTATAAATGTTCTAGTTCTAGAGGAACTAGATTGACTTCTCTGTGGATTCTGGGGGGAAATTTGTTCCTTGGGAGGTCATTCTTCAGCCTTCCCTTTGCACTTAATGTTTCTCATGTCTTCTTCCCAGCTTTGCTTCCTCACGTTATAACATGGGACAGCCCACCCATTCTGCAAGGACTCTGCACTCTAGCCTCTCCCCGCTCTCAGATGCCTCCTCCTTCGGTCTCAGCTTAGTCAAACTACACATACTGTATTCTTCTAATCTTCCCTGACAGATCAATCCTTCTAGGCTCTTAATTATTCATGTGGCTCTCCTCTGAATTCCCTTCAGGCTACTGGCTCCTTTCTGGTGGTTGATGTGTCTTGTCTGAGGCAGCTCATTGAATTCCCAGAAGGTGGGATTCTGTGCTTATGGTCAGAGCCCCCAAAAGGACAGAGGAGGCGAGGACTGTGGAGTGGGGAGAGGTGAGGCGTGCTGGGGAATGGAGGTTGGAATGATGCTTGATTTACATTCTGGCTCCCACGTTTGTTGCCAGATGACAACAGACAAATTACTCAACCTTTTCAGCTGCTTCACTTGCTAAATGGGGTGAAAACAATTCTTGCATTGTATGGGTCCTTATAAATATTAAGTGAAGTAACAGGCTACAGCAAGTACCCTCCATGGGAGCCTTTATTAGTATTAGTGGCGGCAAGCTTTCCTTCCTGCACCCGATGGCTCCTACCCAATAGCTTCTCCACTGGCCAGCCCATGTGGTTATGTTCCTGCCACTGAATCAGTCCACTGGGGTAAGGTTTTGCAGCCAGAGGCTATGGGTAAAATGCACCTGGAACAAAACAAAGCAGGCCGTTCTTTTTTATGGATACTTTAACAAGGAGTTTTCCATCAGAACAGAATGGGATATCCTTAGCTCAGGAATCTTGTTACCTTCTTTCTGGACTACTGAGGTAGCCTTCTGAAAGCTCATCTTATCTCTACAAGGCTGACCAAATGTCCATTGTCCCAGAACTGTCCCAGTTTGATCATTGAATGTCCAGTGACCAAAGAAATGGCTCAGTCCCAGGGAAATGGGAAACTTTGATCATCCTTCGGCAGTCTTTTTCCCCAATACTTTAGGTAACTCCACCATAAAATTTGATCTCAAAACACCGTTTCATCCTCTGAGTAATCCAGACACTACCTCCTGCTTCGATCTAGAAGTGGAGCCCCTCCCAAGATGACTCCCTTTCCCTCCTGCCTCACTCGAGTGTCCTCCTCCCCTACTCGTTCCTCCTAACAGCTCCCTCCATCCTTCTCAGTGCTTTCCCTTTGGGAGGCCTTCGTTCTCCTGTTCTTCCCTGTCTTCTGAAGGGCTCTTCCCTAGAAAGGCCACTAACACAGATCCAGCCAATCAGCAACCTGTTGATCCCAAGGTCAAAAAGTGGCCGTCACAAGGCAAGGGTGTTGTGCAGAGAGCTTGGCTTGTTCCTAGACTGAAAATTATTTTTTTAAGTGGAAAGATGTCACATAAAAATCTGCACTTGTAGCTTCTGTAGAAAACATGCAGAAGCAGGCAATAGTGGGCCCGTATTTTCTTGCAGCTGAGTGGGGGCTTCCCTCAGGCAGGGCACGGGTGTCCTGCCTGGTTTGCCACAGATCCCACCCCACACAGAGAATGAGGGCCAGTTGCATTGTTTTTAAATTGTGCTTTTCTTCCAGTGGAGAAATAGCCCTCTGTATGCAATGTTTCTACTCAAAACTGAGAAGATGAAAACTAGACCAAGAGGATTCAGTGATTTTTCTTATATCTTCCCTACTTTACTGGTGTATGTTACGTGTCAGATTCATGTAAACATTGGATCTTGGGAGTTTTTGATATGGTGCAGAGGATGCCAATTTTTTTTTGCAAAGGGCCAGATAGTAAATATTTTAGGACTTGTGGGACATACAGTTATTGTCACAACTGCTCACCTTTGTCTTGGTAGTGTGAAAGCAGACTTAGATAAAGAAGCAAATATGGCTATGTTCCAATAAAACTTTATTTACAAAAACTGGCATTGGGTTGGATTTCACCCTCAGGTCATGCTGGTTCCTGATCTAGTTTATTTCCCTTGTGTAACAGCTGAGAAAACCCAGAGAGATAACGTTAATTGCTGGTCTGTGGCAGAACTGGTGCTAAGATCTTGGCTTTTCACCTCCTAAAAGCCTAACAGAAATACAACCACTTCTTGTTGCCATTCATAGCCGCTATAGTCTCCAGTCACCATAAGGTTCTGCCTCCCTGGACTCCCAGGAGCTCATCCCAGAGCCGCTTACCTGGGCCCTCAATCATCGACTATCTTGAACATCTTACATCTGTGGCCCGGTTACAGGTCCTCTGCCTCATATGTTTTCTTTTTTTTTTGACATGGAGTCTCGCTCTGTCGCCCAGGCTGGAGTGCAGTGGCCGGATCTCAGCTCACTGCAAGCTCCGCCTCCCGGGTTTACGCCATTCTCCTGCCTCAGCCTCCCGAGTAGCTGGGACCATAGGCGCCCGCCACCTCGCCCGGCTAGTTTTTTGTATTTTTTTTTTTTTTTTTTTAGTAGAGACGGGGTTTCACCATGTTAGCCAGGATGGTCTCGATCTCCTGACCTCATGATCCGCCCGTCTCGGCCTCCCAAAGTGCTGGGATTACAGGCTTGAGCCACCGCGCCCGGCCCATATGTTTTCTATACACACAGTGCTTTACAAAAAGTGGTTAACGTAGAATAGGTGCTTATTAAACACAAGCAGGAATTTGGAAAGGGCCTGGGGTCCAGTCAGGAGGACCCAGGATACCCAGAATAGGTTCTAGTGGGTGTCAGGGAGGTAGGAAGCATTCAAGACAATATTTGTTCACCTCAAAAATGAAATTTCCTGGAGTGATTCTGATAATGATGAGTCATCCATACTTCCTTGCACAGTTCTCTATCTGCCTTTCTGACCCTGGTTCTCACGGTCTGACTTTACTCCTGGGTCGGCTTCCTTCCTTGGATTTTACCCCCAATCTTCTGGACACTGTGATATGATTGGAACTGCAGGAATGAGGATGGAAGTTTAGCAAAGCATGTGACAAGGGGCTGTTTCCCCCTTGTTTGTCTGTAATGACCTGACTGTCATGTGCCTTAAAAGTACAACACCTATCACTTTTGTTCCAAGTATGATTTCCGAAAATGGCAGCCTGAGTGAGAGGCATGTTCTTCTTCTATATCTTCTTGACCTTTCTAAGAAAAAAAAAAAAAAAAAAACGAGAAAGAGAACATCCGAAAAGAACCTATGGAGAGCTGGCATTCTCTGTATCTGGCAGGACTGTTGTTGGTGGGAGATGACAAGTAGGTTTCATCTTGCGAGGTATTTCTGTTCAGTTGCCCCTGACACATGCAGCACTATGATGAGAAGTACTGAGAAGCTATGTCCGGGCTCGGAGAGTTCTGTGATTTACTGGTGATGTCTGCCCTGGTGCAGAAGGAAGGACTGGAGCATGAAGGCCACGTATTTCCATTCACTAAGTTAGGACAGGATGAGAACAGGGGGGAATGGGAGTTGTGTGAGCTTCGTTTCCCTTTATTCTTTTTCCCTGAGATGATAATGAAGACAGAGCTGCAAATAATGAGGATCCTATGATGGAGAAATGCCCCAAGTGGGCGGGGATTGGGGGAGAGAGTGGTTGTAATTTATGGTAATGACTCGAATATAAATGAGAAAATAGACAGGAATTCATGAATTCCCTTTTGGCATTAAGTGTTTGATCTTTTTCTCATTTGGTTTCCACATTAGCATTTTTATATTAAGGAATCAGAGATACTAACCCATTTCACTGGTATGCCTGGGATCATCTGAGTGTTGCAGACACTCCAGGGAGATGGAGCCAGCTGATACCTGGGGGCAGTTTGGAGGTGAGTCACAAAGGCATGGGGATCAGAAAGACGACCACTGGAAGGACAGGCCCAGAGGCTTGAGAGAGGCAAGGGCAGGAAGGCCGTTCTCAGGAGACAGCCAGGGGAATGAGGTTGAGCAGAGAATTCTACTGCAGGGCAAAGGATTCTGCCCTCCACATCTCAGAGTGGGAGGTCAAATATTAGCTCTTTCTACGGAGCCCTGGCCTGGGGTTTCCATCTGCATGTTCCTGGCCATGAGCAGCCAGGCTAGAATTTTATTACTTTAGCCAAAGGCTTCTGCAGGAAATATTCTCACCTGATAAAGTGCTTACAATTTTGCACACATCACCCAGTCTCCCTTGGCTCTACTTTCCTTCTGGTGGGAGAAGGAAGTGAGTTATTACCAGAGCCCCTCCCTTCCAGGCCAGGTGATTATTTTTGCGTTTTCTCCCACAGCCACGAAGTCGCTTCTTGTTAAGTAATTTAAACATAGAAACAGTCATAGGAAAAAAAATTCTGGATAAAGCGCCTAGGCAAAGAGAGTCGTAACATGTCACAGCACTTCGAAAAAGATCATTTCACTTGTTTATGTTGACCCCGTTTAAACTGCTGCATTTCATTTTCTAAAACTGTTTTTGAGGTAATCTAGCGGTTCTATTTTCAAGGCTTATTATGTTGAATTTATGTACATGTTAGTATATGCAGAGGCTTTTTCTCATTAAGTAGTAAATATCATTAAAACGTGAATTAAACAAGAAACTTTATTTCTGCCCACTCCCCCTCTCCCAAACTCCACCTAAGGGAGAGCCAGCCACCCACAGACCACGTGCTACAGCTGGATTTTGTAAGTGCCATCCCCTCCTCATCTCCTCTCACCATGGCCCTGCTGGAGAAGGGGTAGCCCACAGTCCAGACAATGCCCTCAGCGTGTGACTCTAATGGACCTGCCACAAAATATGAGCTGAACGCAGCAGTTTCTTTGGTCTGGAATTGGGAGACATGAAGAGACTGAGACAGCAGAAGCTGAAATGGAAAGCTCAAGAAATGGGACCAGGGTGACTACAACATGTCTCCTCTTTGCATCTCAACAAGCAAAACAGAAACAAAACCAGCTCGTAGTTTTCTCTTGATTTGAAGTTTGTGAATCACTTCACTTTTTAAAAAAATCAAATCAGAGTGAATTGGTTCTTTAGTGGAAGTTGGATATTCATTACCCCAAGTAAATCCTCCCAGTAAAACCAGGGCATCACATAGAGGCAGGAGTGAAATCAGGAGGTAGCTTTCCCATGTACCTGATGCTGTGCTAAGGGGCTCACCCATGGGGTAATCTGGAAGGTTGCAAAGCCCCCAAGCCTGTTGATGTTGGACCCTCTCATTTCTTCCACTCCATGTAAAACTATGCCAAGGCCTGTGTTCATAGAGGCTGACATCCTTTGGAGTTACTGCTTTAACCAGGGAGAGAATTAATCTCATTACTAAAAATACCTTGTCTTCTTGTCTGACTTTAGTTTCCCTATTTACAAAAAAGCAGGGAATCCCAGCTTATCCCATCCCCGTGTTACCAGGATAGATCGCCGATTAATGTGAGTCTGTAAAGGAGACGTGCTGAATGATTCTGAAGGCAGATGCTATGCAAATGCAAGATGCAATAATAGCCACGCTCCTCACACCTGAGCCCACCATAACCTTTGGATTGCCTTCTTGGAAATAAGATGAGAGCTGATATTTAATAAAGCTCGTGTTTTTTAGAAGATCGTGGTAGCGGATCTTGCTGAGCGGATTTAGGCTTTAGTGACCTTTCTATGCCGTTACAAATAGTGCCAGCAGGTTAACGCAATGCAAAATGTGCTCACTGTTGTAGAGAAAAAGCCTTTATGTCTTTATTAGTCTTTTTTTTTTTTTAAAGAATACTGCAGGCTTCCATTTCACTGGTTTGTCCATTTGAATCTGCCTGAATTGGGGGCCAGTTTACGCTACGCATGAAGAGAGCGTAATAATCATGCCTATAGCGAGGGTCAGTGAACTATGGATTGCAATACTTTGCAGAGATATTGCATTTACTGCAAAGCACATGGCCTTATTATTTTATCTACCTCAAGCCTTGTGAACGTGGAGGACACCTAATATGTTTGTTTACCTGTTTCTGTTTTATTATTCCACACTAAGCTGCTTGGACCTCTGGCCTGTGAGACCTTGAGTTTTAACATCACAATGGCTTAAAGCAAAATATGCCTATTTCTTGTATTAAAAATCAGAAAACACATCATATGCACAAAATAATATATCAAACATATGGCTAGTGTAAAGAAGAAGAATAAAATAAACATCAATGTAACTACCAGTATGGTTGGGAAACAACATTAGTGGTACTTAGGAATCCTCTGGGTGCCCCTGCTTGACTGCACACTCTCCCACCTCACCTGGAGGTATCAACCAGCCTGTATTTTTGTGTGAATAATTTCATTGCTTTTCTTGGTAGTTGTACTGTGTAATTATTCCCAAGTAATACATTTAGTTTTGCCTAACTCTGTATAACTGGAATCATCCTGCACGTAGTCTTCTCTTTCTTCTTAACTTTACCTTATTCTTTGAGGTTCCTTATTCTTTGAGGTTATATACATTGATATAATGTTCAGTTGTGAATATACCACATTTACTGATTCATTCTACTGTTGATAAACGTCTGGGTTGTTTCCATAGTTTCACGAGCGTGACAATGCTGTGTATACATTCTTGAATTATGTTTCCTGTGCAAGAGTTTCTCCAGGGTTTATACCAAGAAGTGGAATTGTTGGATCTTAGAATAAACAAAACTTGAGTCATGTCAAAATGTTTCCCAAGAGGTTGTGTTACTTTAATCTCTAACCACTGGTCAAAGGGCATTGCTTGTTTCTTTTCTCTATCTTCATCAAAACTTAGAATTGCCAACCTGATAGTGTGAAGTGATAATACAATGCCAAGTGTTATATGATTTTTGTTATTTGCCTGATTATCAGTGAAGTACATCGTTTTTGTTCATAGGACATTTGCATTTACTCTTTTATGAAATCCCAGTCTGTTGTATATCTTAGTCCATTTTGTGTTGCTATAACAGAATAAATGAGACTGGGTATAAGCAATACAAATTTATCTGGCTCACAGTTCTGGAGGCTGGGAAGTCCAAGAGCAGGCACCAGCATCTGGTGAGGGTCTTTGTGTTGCATCATCCTATGGTGGAAGGTGGAAGGGCAAGAGAGTGCAAGTATAAGAGAGCAGAGAGGATCCAAAAAGCCCACTCTTGTGATAACCAACCCACGCCCATGATAACAACATTAATTTATTAGGCTTTGCTCTTGTGATCTAATCACCTCTTATTAGGCAACACATCTCAACACTGTTGCATCAGAGATTAAGTTTCTAACACATAAATTTTGGGGAACACATTCAAACCATAGCAATATCTTTTGCACATTTTCTATCACTTGTTTGTCTTTTCTCAATTTTATCAGTTTGTTACATGTTCATGATACTTATTCTTTGTCATTTATAAACATAATATCTCCATAATATTTGGTGGCTTATGTATTCACTCTTCTTAATAGCTTTTGGTGAACAGAATTTTTTTATTTTAATGTAATCAAATTTACAAATCTTCTTTAATGGATTATGTGTTAATGTTTTGTTTAAGATATTCTACCTGGAGGTCATAAACTCCTATTTCTTCTAAAAAATGTTTTTTGTTTTTTTTGTTTGTTTGTTTTATTTTTTGAGGCAGAGTCTCGATCTGTTGCCCAGGCTGGAGTGCAGTGGCATTATCTTGGTTCACTGCAAGTTCTGCCTCCCGGGTTCACACCATTCTCCTGCCTCAGCCTCCCAAGTAGCTGGGACTACAGGTGCCTGCCACCACGCCTGGCTAATTTTTTGTATTTTTTAGTAGAGACAGGGTTTCACTGTGTTAGCCAGGATGGTCTCGATCTCCTGACCTCGTGATCCACCCACCTTGGCCTACCAAAGTGCTGGGATTACAGGCCTGAGCCACCATGCCCAGCCCATTTTTCTTGTTAAATATAAAATTCACCAGGGATGTATTTTGTATAGCCTGTGAGGATGATATGCCATTTAAGTTTTTTGGAATGATGTCTCTGCATCATTGATTGAATTGTCTATCATTTTCCTGATGGTCTTCAATATCCTTCTGTGATAAATCTCCATAGAAGCATGGGCTTATTTCTGAGCATTCTTTTCTAATCCATTGGCTTATTTCTCATACACATACCAGTATCTCACTGTTTTAACTACTATAGCTTCATAAAACATGTGACATCTGCAAGATAAATCCTCCTTCCAAGTTATGTTTCCATATAAACTGCAGAATCATCTCATCCAGTTTCATAAATATTCCTTTTGGAATTTTCAATGGAATTGCATTGGATACATGGATTACTTTGGGGGAAATTAACATTTCAAATCTTCTTATTCATGAATTATTTAGATATCTATTTAGGTCTCTGAAGTCTTTCATTAAAGTTCTCATATTCTTTATAAAGCAACTATATGTACTTAGATTTGTTCCTAAGAAATATATATGTATGTATAACTATTATGATGGTAGCTTTAACATATCACATTTTAAAATGACTAAATTTAATAAATTATTTAATCTTTTAAGCTCACCTATTAATAGTTTATTCACTAATTCTTTTGAGTTTTATATTAATAATATAATTTCAATTCCTATATATGTATATAGTTTG
>NW_016803312.1:1701477-1744904 GCF_001698545.2 Rhinopithecus bieti
AAAAAAAAAAAAAAAAAAAAAAAAAATCTGAAAAATGAAGTTTCTTTCCATTCCTAATTTGTTTAGTTTATTTTTATCATTAATAGATGTTATATTTTGTTGAATTATTATTTTGATATCTGCAGAAATGATCAGATGGTATTTATCCTTTAAGCTGTTAATGAGGTAAATTATGTTACTCTATTAAGCCAACCTTGCATTCTTGGCATAAAACCAAGAAAACATGATGACTAGCCATTTTTATACATGGTAGTATAGTAGAAAGGTCTGGACACTGAGTCAGAATATCTATATTTAAGTCTTCCTTCTGCTTACACTTCTCATAATAAAACCCATGTGCTGTTGTCAGGCTACCTGATTTTAATTGAAATAGCACTGATTTTCTTATTTGTCAATCTTTTATTTTCAGTTTTCTCTTTTGTAAGACAATTGGAAAGTCATTACAAATTTTAGATGGTATTACAACTGTATGAATTTGTGATATCTTTGTTATTTCCAGTGTTGTGGATCTATATCCAGAAAAAAGCAAATGTTCTTCATTCTTTCTATCTTTATAAAAGTTGAAAATTGGAAGGAATTCCCTGGTTTAACTTGAATCTTCCCTCTCTTCATAGTATCACTCTCAGGAAGTAATGATTGAGTAAAAATATCACTGTTTGGATCTTTTCATTTCTCTTTTCAACTTGCTGTGGGTAACTCCCACTTTCCTGAAGTGTCCATTAATTACACTGGAGTAAAAACCCAATTTCACTAGTAATAATAGACACCTTTTATTGAGTTCCTATTTGCCAGCCATTGTGCTAAGTCATTTATCATACATTTTACTTATTTTGGAACTGAAGATAGGTAGGTACCATTATTCCCATTTTATAGATGAGGAGAGTGGGTTTAAAAGAGTTTGAGTATCCTTTGCTATGCAGAATTTTTTAGTTTGTAGTCATCCCACTTGTCTAATTTTGCCTTTGTTGCTTGTTCTTTTGGCATCACATCCAAGAAATTACTGCCAAGCCCAATGATGTTGTTCCTTCTAAAAGTTTTATAGTTCTAGGTCTTGTGCTTAAGTTTTTTCTCAATTTTGATTTGATTTATATGTGTGTATGCTGTAAATAAGGGTCCAATTTTATTCTTTTGCATGTGGTTGTTCAATTTTCATAACACCATTTATTGAAAAGATTGTCCCTTCCCCAGTATGCATTCTTGGCACCATTGTCAAAGATCAGTTGACTGTATATGAAATGCATTGATTTCCAAGGTCTCTTTTCTGTCCCATTGGTATGTATGTCTGGTTTTAATGCCAGCACCATGCTATTTTAGTTATTATACCTTTGTATTATACTTTGAAATCAGAAAGTCGCATGCATTCAGTTTTGTTCTTCTTTCTCAAGGTTGCTTTGGTTATTCAGGGTCATTTGTGGTTCCATATGACTTTTGGGACTTTTTCCTATTTCTATAAAAAATGCCATTAGGATTTTGATAGGGATTGCAATAAATTTATAGGTGGCTTTTGGCAATATGGACATTTGGACAATATTAAGTCTTCTAGCCATAAACACAAGATGTCTTTCCATTTATCTGTATCTCGATTTATAGTTTTCAGTGTGCAAGTCTTTTATCTCTTTAGTTAAGCTTATTTCTTAGTATTTTATTTGATATGATGTAATTATAAATAGGATTGTTTTCTTAATTTCCTTTTTATATAGTTCATCATTAATGTATAGAAAGAAAACTGATTTTTGTATGTTGACTTGTGTCTTGCAACTTTACTCTATGCATTTATTTGTCCTAAGAGTTATTTTGTATGTGGAGTCTTTAGGATTTTCTGTATATAAGAGCATATCATCTGGAAACTGTAGTAATTTAACTACTTCCTTTCTGATTTGGACACATTTTATTTCTTTTGCTTACCTAATTACTCTAACTAGGACTTCCTGTACTGCATTTAATAAAAGTGGTGAAAGTAGGCATCCTTGCTTTGTTCTCATTGCTAGAAGTTTTCATCATTGATGATAGTCTTAGCTGGGGGATTTTCATATATGGACTTTATTGTGTTGAGGTAAATTACTTTTATACTTACTTTCTTGTAAAAAGGCAATCTACAGAGTTGGAGAGAATATTTGCAAAACATGTATCTGACAAGGATTAAAATCCAAAATATACAAGGAACTCCTACAGCTGAATTGCAAATAAATAATGATGATAACCCAATTAAAAACTGGACAAAGGACTTGAATAGACTTTCTCCAAAGAAGACATATAAATAGCCAACAGGTATATAAAAAAGTGCTCAACATCACTCATCATCAGGAAAATGCATATGAAACAACAGCATGATATCACGTCATGTTTGTTATGATGGCTGTTATTTTACTTTAAAAAACCCAAAAGACAACAAATATTGGTGAGATATGAAGAAATTGGAACCCTTGAACACTGTTGGTGGGAATAGAAAATTGTGCAGCCACTATACAAAACAGTATGACAAGTCCTCAAAAATTAAAAATGGAATTATCATATAAACCAGCAATCCCACCTCTGGGCATATATCCAAAAGAACTGAAATCAAGATCTTGATTTCACTTAACATAATGTCCTCCAGGTTCATCCATGTTGTTACATATGACAGGATTTCTTCTTTTTCTTAATAATGAATAATATTCCATTGTATGTATATACTGCATTTTCTTCATCTTTCAATGGACATTTAGGTTGTTTCTATATCTGGACTATTATAAATAATACTATAATGAACATAAAGTTATATTTATACAAGAATAAATTCTAGAGATATGCTATGTAACATTGTGTCTATAGGTAACAATAACTATATTGTTAACAATTAAAAATATTGTGCACTTAAAAATTTATCAGAGTATATCTCATGTTAAGTGTTCTTACCACAATAAAATTTTAAAATAAATTAATATTTTCAAAAAAGATTGCATATCTTGCTTAAAATCTTACAAGATTAAGCCATGCAAAATCATTCTTCTTCCATACCGTAATGCAGCATCCCTTAGCCTGTTGGGGTACTATTAACACATGGTGATGGCTTCTTTAGACCATGGTAAATCTAAATTCCTGGTGTACAATTGTACATAGTTCCCTTCGTATGTTAAGTTGCATTTTATTTTGAGCAAACCTGTGTCTCCTTCCCTTACCTCCACCCTCTACCACCTCCAACTCCAGGCAAACCATATCAGTACATTCTAAGAGGGCTTTAGAGATTTCACAATCTTGATTTGGGAGAAATGGGGCATGCTACTACTTTACTGTTGGGAAGTTCCACTGTGAGCTTTGTTATGAATCCACCTGTTCTTAACTAACCTGATTAAACTCTGCGAGTCACACTCGCATTTCTTGAAAAAAGGAATGGAAAAGATGAAAAGGGTGATGAGAGGGGATAGGTTGGCATAAGTCTTTCTTCGCAGGGTCAGTGTCTTCATCACCATCTCTTCACCGTAGAAAGTCATTTCATATCTAGAGAATCAATTTCCTCTGAAAATGAAGAATAAACGTCTTGTTTCTTGGTGGGAGTCTAGGAAGAATTCATATGGTTAGCGTGTAAGCCATTTTGAGCTTTTTGGATAAGAGCTGTTTTGTCAATTCTGCAGTTAAATAATTATGGTTTTAACATCCTATTTATCTAAAAACTGGCATTTGCCATTCATTTTATCTGCCAGGTCTTTGCAACAAAGGCCTCAAGAACCGGCAGAGAGAGCAGTCTTAAGAAGGTTGAGTGTGCTGTTTCAGTAGGGTGAGTGGTGAGTAGCAAGGTAGGTTTATTTCTAAGTATTCTTTTTGATGTGGTGGTGGAGAGGCACCTTATTTCCTAACTAGTGAAAAAAGAAATATCTTCACAATAGAAACTGTCTCATTTATATGTGTTGGTGGTGACTATCAGTACAATTGGGTCTGAGAAGTTGTTGGGTGCAGTCTCCTTCCCCCACTGATTGACATCTTATACTTCAGATCCTAAAGATTTTGTGCTCATTTGTTATCTTTTGAAATATTTATATGGCTCAGAGAAAATATACTTAAGGTGTTATTAACTAATATCCTAATCACTTCATTCAATTCATTTTTTTAAAATACATTCTACAGCTACTAAGCGTAAAAATCGGTGCTAACGTGAGAAGATACAAAAAGGAAGGAAACAGAGCCTCTTCCCTTAGGGAACTTGCAGGCTAGTGCAATACATGAAAGAAAGCTGTAATTGTAGCAATGGGATCAGTTTCCTTACACAAATATACACACATAAAATTTCTATAGAAACACAGAAGAGGAACAGCATAACGGCCAGTCTATGCCTCATCAGGTCCATGCCTGATGACCACCTGAGAGCACCACAGGGGGCCCTGTCAAAGAGCAAGATGGCGGCAAGAAGGAATATTGGGACACTGGTGGGTGAAGTCAGAAGATAGACTTTGACTGCTTTGCAAGAGATTGACCTTAACAGTGCAGAACACCAAGAGCGACGTGAAATATAGTCTATGTGAGAATGCAAATGTGTTGTTCCAATCATTTAACAGGAGGCCATGTGACTGTTGCCATTTCACTTCTTTTGGTGGCCTCAGCAGCGGGGGCAACGAGATTCCTAATGTTTGATAGTTTGCCCCATCCAGGAAGCTTCCCAATACGGACTCTGTCTCCCTCCATCCCCTCCCTTGGTCTTATTTCTGCCTTGAAACCAAATGTACTTTTTGAAGGGTGAATTTGTTTAGACTTGCTTTACAAATGGCAGATGAAGGATTTTCATACTTCTCATGCTGGGGAAAGATTATGACCTCCAAAGGGCACGTCTGCAACAGTGAAAGTGACTTCTGGCACTGGGAACAGGTGTACATCAGGACTCTTGCATCTTGCTGGAAAACACAGCTGTTTGACTTCCGGGGTGTTATTAGATACTCAGACTCACTGAGGAGTGGGAGATGGTTTTATTTCTCTTCATATACCTCTTTTCTATCATCAAAATTTTGATTTTCGCAGCACATTGTTTCTCAAGCCATTACTTAAGAGAGAGCAGCATGAATATAAAAAGTGCAATTTGAGCAAAAACTTGGAAAGGCAAGAGGCCAAGATGCAGAGGCTCACTCAGCCAGGAGGTTTGGCAATACTGCCGAGGGTCACGGGAGGGTCTTGTCCTTCCCATGCTTCCATTCAAGAGACAGTCTAAGAAATAGTTGAGCGAGAATAGAATGAAAACCTACCATATCCTTTCTTTCTCTTTTTGAGTTTCTCAGTGTTGAGAGGATGAGAGAAGAAAGTTCTACCAAGCATTTGCAATTCCTTTTCTCAGTCAGCCAAACTCAAATCCATTTTCTGAGTCCAAGAACAGCAGCTTAAATGAGAATGCCAACACTTTGGAAATCAGAATAAGTAAGGGCAATTTCTGCTTAAATTAGCACCATAATACATGAGGAGAATTCTAATGATCCACATGTTGCACTGCTGTGATATTTTGGGAACTCAGAAGTTCTTTCATGGATCCACCATTTTGCATTATATGGATCCGCCATCTTGCATTTTTGACTAAATGGGTAGCAGAAGAGTGTTTCCCAACTCTACCTGTTCAGCCCAAAACATCATCATTATTGTTTGATTAGTTTACTGGACGTTGAGGCAAATTGAGAACGTGATGTATTGATTGCCAGTCAGCTGATCCATGATGTCAGACCATGAGTTAGATTACTTCAGTGGAAAAGTGAAGGGGAAGGAAGTCAACAAGGGAGTTGATATTTATTGAGCACATTCAGCATATTCAGTCTTCGGTTCTACAAAAAGTACTTAACACCTGGTATTTCATATAAACCTCACAACTTTGAGAGGTATTATTATACCCATTTTACAGAGGGTCAGATGAGTTCACTCAATCACTTACAGTCTCACAGCATGTGGTAGAACCAGGGAACAGACAAGTGTCACTCTGAAGCTGCTCTCTTTCCACAACATGAAGGCAGTGATTGGAGCAACAAGGGATATTAGGATTTTGCTTTCCACATGCCACCATGGGCAGGAGCTGTTCTGCTAGTGAAATCTTGTAAAACTCCATTTAGGTTAAAGAGAGAGCCTACTCCAATGCCTCCAATGGTGCCCCAGTTGAACTTTGCTGTTCAAGCTCATGTTTTTCACCTGCATCTTTTCTCTTGCCTATGAAATACCGGTTGATGCCTGTAACCCCAGCACAACTGGGAACCCTAGACAGGGCTTTGTGAAGGCAATAATTGGGCTCGGACCCAAGAATGTGAATATGGAAACTAGGAAAGGTGAGTTGGAGGAGCCCTGCTTTGCTTGCCTGACCCTCACTCTTATCACGCTAGGAAGCCATGTCACTTACTCTAATATGAAAAGTCTAATGAGTGTTGAAGGACTTTGCAATACGTACACATTAAACCTACTCTATACAATCTTAGATATTCAGATTATTAAAAATTCAAAATCAGCAAGTTGAAAGTGCTCCTTCATTAAATAAACAAAGGCTGTATACCTTCTTTGTATCAGGCTCTGTGTTGGACCTGGGTATCAAATATATTCTAGGATGTGGTCCCTGTTCTAGGCTACCATTCAGTGCAATTTTGTAGTAGAACAGAGGAGCAGGCAGCTCCCTCCTCCTGTGGGTATAAGAGAAGACTTCCCAGAGGAAGAAGCATTTGAGTGGGAACTTGAAGAACAAATAGGAGTTTTCCAGGAAGGGAAGACAAGAATGAGGACTGGAGCTATATTATCACCATAGAAGCATATAGCATAAGTAGTACACCAATGCATATAGTACCACGCAAGTTTTACCGTCACTACACTTATATTTTATTGCTGAGAGATCCTTATTAATGTTTTTAGAATGCAACAATTTTTTTTTTTTTTTTTTGACAGAGTTTCCCTCTGTCGCCCAGGCTGGAATGCAGTGGCATGATCTCCGCTCACTGCAACCTCTGCTTCCTGGGTTCAAGTGATTCTTCTGCCTCAGCCTCTCAAGTAGCTGGGACTGCAGGCATGTGCCACCATGCCTGGCTAATTTTTTTTTTTTCTTTTTTTTTTTTTTTTGTATTTTTAGTAGAGACAGGGTTTCACTGTGTTAGTTAGGATGGTCTTGATCTCCTGACCTCATGATCCATCCACCTCGGCCTCCCAAAGTGCTGGGATTATAGGCATGAGCCACCGCGCCCAGCTGCCTGTAACAATATTTTAAATTGAGTTTTGTTGGTATAAATTTCAGTTACCACCATCACTATCTAAAAGTGTGATTTGGCATACTTCCATTAAGTACATGTTGGTAGAGCTTATTTGATGGTTATGGGCATTGTGACAATTTTGGCCACTGTAGGAGGGTGAACGGTATTAATAATCTAATACTTCTTGAGTTCCTGCTATGTACCAGCCTCTGTGGAACTGATTACGTAAGTAATCATTTAAATTTTACAACAACCCTATACATTGAGTATTTTACCCGTATTTTATAGTTGAGATAACTAAGAAGTAAAATAAGATAGTTGGACTGTTTGGGTGGAGACACCAACTCTACTTACCAGCTATTCATTTGACCATGAGCAAGTTACTTACCTCTTCAAGTATCAATTTCCTCATTAGCAAATTGAAAGTAATATTGGCGCACTCCTCAAAGGTTTGTCAAAGGATCAATTGAGATGATCTATGTTTGACCCTTGGCCCAGGCCTGGCTCCATTATAAATCTGAATGAAGGATAGATATTTTTAATTATTACTATTCTCACAAAGGTTGAGAAACTTGCCCACGATTGGGTATTTTAAAACTAGAGCTCAGATTCAATGACCTACAGGCAAACTTGCAAAATAACAAAGTTGTTGAAATGACACATATTATAAACAAACAAGTGAAGGACAACATTACACACTATCAGAGGAATCCTTGTAATTATGAGGTGGTGAGTAAATGGGTCTGAACACAGGAGAATTTTGAATATCAATACACAGAGCCAATCCACAAATTTCCCCTTCTTGGATTTATTTTTCATAGTCTCTTTTATCTGGGTTTTATCTTTTTCACAGCCTGCTTTGTCTGGGTTGTTTTCCTTGGTCTTTTCATCTTTACCATGAATATAGGGATATATAGGGTAAAATAATAAAAGAAGCTTATAATTAGGTCTATTATGTAGTTTCTTTTACATTTCGCTGTCTTTTCAATGATCAGTTTTTCACCTATTGCCAATTTGAACACTGCTACTTAACAACCACAAAATTGGCAGAAGTCATTCAAATTCAAAACCATTTTAACCCTGGAAATCTTACTAAAGTTAGCTTCTACAAGGAATCCAAATCCAAGGTTGGGCGATTTAGCTGAGAATTATGGTTGAAGGAGAAGCTTGTGAATGACATTCAGCAAGTGCTGTTTTCTGTGGACACTGTTGTTTGATAATCCCTTCAAATTTGTGAGTTTAACCTTCAGGCTGATGCCTGGAACTCATTAGAGACACTGACCTCCCTTGAAGACATAGCTCTTAAATGTCCAGTGGCAATGTTATTTGGACTTTAGCCTTCACAGTGCTTTCTGGAGGGATGCACTTAATGATATGGCAAATCCTAGGAAACCACTTTTTCTGGTTGTGGCTAAGGCTTAAGTGGTGTCTCCTGACTCAATCTACGGAGAACATATCAGACTAGGTGATAGGGTGTCCCTCAGAGCAGTAGGCAGAAGGAATAAGGTTGTTTGTATAAATTTTTGCTTGGAGAACCCTGATTTAAAATTTTCACCACAGCTAAATGATCAATCAAATGGTGAACAAACTTGTACAGGTCCCTTTGTAGATGTGTTCTCATTAAACCTGTATCTACTATGACCTGTGGTCTAAGCTCCATTGATTTCTCGGTTTCCTTACGTAGTTTATTTTGCTTTAAATCCTGGAAGATCCCCACACTTTTTCAGAGGGTGGTTGGCTCCTGTTAGCAGTGCGGGTAATGGAGAAGAATCTCCTTGGGAGCTTGTGACAGGGCTGTATTAGAATTTATTAGCTTCCCCATCCCTCCTACCTTTACTTAAGCTGCTGAGTTGTTGTTGTTTCCTCATGGCTAAAGCAAAGGTGATTACTCATTTTATTAAAGCACTTGCCTGGAGACTACTAAGCCTTCTGAAAGGATAGATGAATCCCAATTGCTAGTTTATCTTGTCTGCAAGCAGAAGAGTTGACTTAGTAAACTGTGAAACTTCTTGGTCTGGATCAGAGCCTAAATCAAGCCCCAGTACCTTTAGGAGGGTCACTTGCTGGTCCCTAATGGATATTGATATATTTTGGCTGTGTCCCCACCCAAATTTCATCTTAAATTGTAGCTCCCCTAATTCCCACATGTTGTGGGAGGGACCCAGTGGGAGATAATTGAATTATGGGAGCAGTTTCCCCCATATTGTTCTCATGGTGGTGAATAAGTCTCATTAGATCTGATGGTTTCACAAGGAAAAACTTCTTACGCTTGGTTCTCATTCTTTCTATTGTCTGCTGCCATGTAAGATGTGCTTTTTACCTTCCACCATGATTGTGAGGCCTCCCCACCATGTGGAACTGTGAGTCCATTAAACCTCTTTTTCTTTATAAATCACCCAATCTCTGGGTACATCTTTATCAGCAGTGTAAAAATGGAGTAATTCAGATATTTCCACACATGGTCCCTCTAATGTATAGATCAACTTGTTAGTACACATCCCTGTGTGAGTTTACCCCACCTGCATTGGAATCAAGTGGGAAAAGGTAGTTTTGGCTCAGAAGGCAGACAGTTGCACTGCATATGGTTTATGACTAAGTTAAAATGTGGAGGAAATGTTCGATGGGTGCAGAGTTTCAGCTGGGAGAGAGGAAACGGTTCTGGAGTTGGATGGTGGCAATGATTGTACAACAGTGTGAATGTACTTAATGCCACTGAAGTTTACACTTAAAAATGGTTACAATGGTCAATTTTATGATATGTATATTTTACCACAATTGTGTTAGTTTGCTAGGGCTGCCATAATAAAGTACCACAGGCTGGCAGGCTTAAACAACAGAAATTCATGTTCTCACAGTCCTGGAGGCTGCAAGTCTGAGATCAGTGTGTCGGTGGGGTTGGTTTCTTCCACGGCCTTGATCCTTGGCTTGCAGCAAAAACCGCATTTACTTTTGCGCCAGCCTAATAGATGACTGTCTTCCCTGTGTCTTTATGCAGTCTTCCTGCTGTACCAGTCTGTGCCCTAATTTCTTCTTCTTAAAGCAAAACCAGGCTGGGCGTGGTAGCTCACGCCTGTAATCCCAGCACTTTAGGAGGCTGAGGTGGGAAGACCACCTGAGGTTAAGAGCTTGAGACCAGCCTGACCAACACAGAGAAACCCTGTTTCTACTAAAAATACAAAAGTAGCCGGGCATGGTGGTGCGCTCCTATAATCTCAGCTACTGGGGAGGCTGAGGCAGGAGAATCACTTGAACCCAGGAGGCAGAAGTTGTGGTGAGCCAAGATCACACCATTGCACTCCAGCCTGGGCAACAAGAGTGAAACTTCAAAAAAAAAAAAGCGAAACCAGTCAGATTGGATCAGGGCTCACCTATATGACCAATTTTAATTTATCTTTTAAAGGCCCTATTTTAAATACAGTCACATTGTGAGTACAGGGGCTGGGGCTTCAATGTATAGATATTGAGGGAACACCATTGAGCCTATTACAACAGTAACAGTAGAGAAGATCGTACTTGGTTATCAGAGGGAGCCCAAAACTTCAAACTTTTCACTCAGGTTCTTCAAGGAAGCACAAGAGTTTCCTGCAAGCTTTTTAGAAATCCACGTACCTAGAGACTTCTAGAATCTCCATACAAAAACCAAGGTATTTTCAAATACCTCTCTGAGAGCAAAGTCTGGCAAGATAGAAGGATAGAATCTAATCCCTTTTATAGCTTAAACTAGAGCCATTTGTTATTGGAATCTGAGAATGATGATTGTGTTTAATTTTTAAAAATTGACTTGTATGGAGGTAAATTACATTGTTTCTACACATGAATCATTTACGTGGTGATTTGCCCTTGGTAGGTCTAAGAGAGAAATAATTTTACGGTGTGAGCCAGAGGCAGCTGTAGTCCCAGCTAATCAGGGGGCTGAAGCAGGAGGATCTCTTGAGCTCAAGAGTTTTAGGCCAGTCTGGGTAACATAGTGAGACCCTAAATTAAAAAAAAAAAAAAAAAAAGAATTTTCTGATGTTGATGGCCAGGGTCAGAGTGGAATAAGACCACCCTGCAGGAAGGGGATCACCAAGATGCTTTTCCACCAAGCCAAGGTTCCAGGGCGGGGGGCTGCTCCCGCTCTGCCCCCATCCGCTTTGCTCTATTACCACATCGCACTGTCCTGCCTCAGCCAGCATCGTCCTTAAAAAATAAGTGGTCAGTTCTGTCCTGGGTGAGTCACATTCCACTCAAGGTAGGTAAAGAGTTGCTCCTTACCCCAAGTCTTCATCAATCATCACATCCTGCAACATGGCAAAGTGGAAGGATGGAAGTTGAAGTCAGGAGCCCTGGGTGGGTCTGCTCATTCTAACTATTGAACAGTCCCACCTCTCTGACCTGGGTTTACTCATTTATAAAATGTGGGACCTGCGAAGACAGCAATAATGTGGAGTGGTTATGACAGTAGGCTTGAGTTAGAGAGACCCAGGAGACTTGTCATCTTGAATAAGTAACTTCTTTTGGACTTCCATCTCTTTGAGATGCAGCGAATGACAGACCGTTTCTCATGGAGTGGTGAGGCTCAAATGAGATCATGCACATAGAGTTTTAGAATGAACTACATGGACACTATGTGACTCCACATAGAGTTAGGACACATTGTTATTGTCAACATCTCTCCAGGCTCCAACTTTCACTTGACATTTAGAACACTTCAAACTCCTGGTTCTATGATTCCAAATCACAATTAAGGGAATTTGATCTGATTAAAGCAGTAACTGTCTTTCTTGGAAGAAGTACAAAGAGAGAAAATTATAGTAGTAAATATAGACTCTTTGCCTCAGTTTTATGAAAGTTGAAAAAAAAATCCCACTTCCAGCTGGGCCCGGTGGCTCATACCTATAATTGCAGCACTTTGGGAGGTCGAGGTGAGTGGATCACTTGAGGTCAGAAGTTTGAGACCAGCTTGGCCAACCTGGTGAAACTCCATCTCTACTAAAAATACAAAAAATAAAAAATAAAATTGCTAGGTGTGGTGGTGGGCACCTGTAATCTCAGCTACTGGGGAGGCTGGGGCACAAGAATTGCATGAACCTGAGAGGCGGAGGTTGTAGTGAGTCAGGATGGTACCACTCTACTCCAGCCTGGGTGACAGAGCAACACTCTGTCTCAAAAAAAAAAAAAAAAAAAAAAAAAAATCCCACTTCCTCAGGGGCATAGTTTACTTTGATAATAGGTTTGGGGTGAATCCACCTCTCACTTTCTAAATACCCATGGATCAAGGCCAGCAGGTTCACTGCAATGGAATCCAACACAGGTGCTCCACATGCCCTGAAATAGCCACAACCCTGTTAGATGCATTAGAGAAAAGAAATGTCCATACCTTCCTCAGGTGATGAACCCAGGAAAACAAAGCACTAAAGGGAAAGGGAGGCAGTTACATCCGTGCCGCTGTGATTAGCTGGAAGAAAGAAATCCATACATTTCTTCCTAAGCACACAAAATTAAAAGCAAAAAAGCAGAAAATAAAAAGATTGCCCTCTCATTCTCCTAGCTGCCGGTCTCCTTGTAACGTTTGTCAGACAGGAAGAAATTGATGGCTTCATTAGGCCAGGCACAGAGTTCGGGAGATGTAAAGTGTGCACAGCCTGTTTCTCGTGGTCAGCTGGAAAACGCAAGTCCCCGTTCAAATTCCGGGCTCAGGCAAGTGAGATTCTTTTCCTCATCTTACCCATAGAACTGCCTAACACATGCCACTTCTTTGGGCTTTTGTTTCTGTTAAGAAAGTGTAGTCTGGCCCTATTTATTTATTTCAACAAAGGGTTGTAAGAACGAATGTTTCAAAGCTGCTTGGAGGAGCTGCTGAAAGGAAGACTTCTGGGGATGTGGGGGAATTGTTGAATTTTCATGCTAAATTATGGGGACTTTTGATAAGTATTTTCAAAATACTAACAAGAAATAAATCACTGATGGCATTTCAAGCCACAGCCAGAGCCTGAGCCTCAGTTGCCCAGCTGGGGAACTTGGAGATGGTAGTGTGGTGAAGAAGTACAGTCTTGATTTTGGAAACTATTTGTAAGTCAGGGGAACAAGGGTAGGGTGGAAAAAGGAAATTTAGAAATAAGTTATGCCCTCAGCTGTTATATGTTTGCAAATGCAGTTTCAAAGACAGGCTATTCCTTGGACTCAGTTACTGAGTGACCTGAAAACCAACAGGGTAGAGCTCTGTCCGTAGAAACCCCCAGTTTCAAACCCAGAAGGACTCCCAACAGATTAGAAATGTAGAGCCCCAACCTGCCAAAGCGGACCAGAATGTTGGGAAAAGTGATTGACATTGTGCTGGGAGCTGGGTGGGCAGCTCAGCCCAGATGTCAGCTGGGAAGAAGGCACTGGGTGAACTGAGCACCATTCAACCATTCAAAACATGGCAAGGCATGGCCCACTCCCTCGTGCTGAATTTCAACAGGCATATTTACAACCAACTATAGTGTTCATTAAAGGAGGGAGCTCAGGCCATTGGGAGGACATGACCTTGAGAAGTCAGAGAATGCCTGAGCTCCCCTCTCCCTGGGCCCTGCTGAGCTGGGCCCCCTTCTCCAGCAGGCAAAGAGTTCAAGAATCAGCACATAGTGTCTTCAGTAGGCAACTTGGTGTGAGGAGTGGAGACGCCGGAAGGAAGACGAGGGAGGGGAAAGTAACTCTGGGGAGGCATTGCTTCCTGGTTCACTGAGGTGCTTATGTTCAGTCTTGAACTCTGACTTCTCTGTCTTGGTTTGTTCAGGTTGCTATAACAAAATAAGTGCTAAAACCATGAACTGAGTGGTTTAACAACAAGCAATTATTGCTCACAGTTCTGGAGGCTGGGAAGTCCAAGATCAAGGTACTGGCAGATTTGGAATCTGGGATTTTTTTGGCTCATAGGTGGCACCTTCTCTCCACATCCTCACGGGTTGGAAGGGGTGCGGCAGCTCGCTGGGGTCCCTTTTATAAGCACACTAATCCCATTCATAATAGTTCCACCCTCATAACCCAATCACCTCCTAACCACCCCCCTTCCTAATACCATCACCTTGCAGGTGAGGATTTCAACACGTAAATTTGGGAGGACACAGTTATTCAGACCAGAGCCTCTTTCATCCTTTCCGGGGCTCAGATTCAGATTTGAACCTTTGTTCCTGTTACTGTGAGGGCTTCTTCTGAGAAGCTCATGTGGTCAACATTCAGATCCCGGCCTGGGGCCAGGCATGGTGGCTCACACCTATAATCCCAGCACTTTAGGAGGCTGAGGCGGGAAGATTGCTTAAATCTAGGAGTTTGAGACCAGCCTGGGAAAGATGGCAAAACCCCGTCTCAACAAAATATACACAAATTAGCTAGGTATGGTGGAGGACACCTGTAATCCCAACTACTTGGGAGGCTGAGGCAAGAGAATTGCTTGAACCCGGGAGGTGGAGGTTGCAGTGAGCCAAGATTGCACCACTGCACTCCAGCCTGGGAGACAGAATGAGACCCTGTCTCAAATAAATATTTAAATAATAATAATAATAATAAAATCCAAGCCCGGGGTTGAGATTGTGCCTGCAATGTCCCCACAAATGTGAGTAGTGTGGGGCATAAAGGACAGAGGGGGCAGATGGGAAGGTCAGGCTTCACGCCACAGAGAAGGACACAAACCAACAGAAGGACAGTGAGGCCCTGGCTGGCTCTGGAGATGTGAGGATCTTCTCACCTGTTTCCTCTGCCCATGGGGCCTGGCATAGAGCTGTCTCTTCTCACTCAATTTTACCCAACTTTGGGCTTCCCTGGGCAGGAACGAAAGCCAGAGGCAGAGGGCCAAAGTGGCAAATTGTACCTTAAAATGGGGACACGGCATTCCTGAGCCAAAAGGCCGCATGACTGGGGCCTTTTCATTAAGAGATTCTCAAGGGAGTTTCCTCCTGAATAGGTTTCCCGAGAGGCAGGAGTAAAGCAAAAGACGTGTGGTGAGGTTTGCGCCAAGTGGCTCTTGCGGCCCGTCTTGGGAGGCCACACAGAGGAAGTTGCCAAGTTGAGTCAAAACTGTACCAGTTCATGAAGCTGGTCACGTGTAGCTTCTTTCCAACTCTTCCTCCACAGATCGCGTGAGCGCCACATGCCCTCGCATGGCCAGTGTCACAGGCAGCGTCTGGCAGGCGTGACAGTGAGGCAGGGATTTTAGAATGAAAAGGGTCCTTGCAGGTTGACTAATATAAAATACTGTCTTCCAGCTGGAAAACACTATCCCCCAGAGGGCCGGGCGCGGTGGCTCACGCCTGTAATCCCAGCACTTTGGGAGGCTGAGGTGGGCGGATCACAAGGTCAGGAGATCGAGATCATCCTGGCTAGCACAGTGAAACCCGTCTCTAGCAAAAATATAAAAAATTAGCCGGGCGTGGTGACCGGCGCCTGTAGTCCCAGCTATATGGGAGGCTGAGGCAGGAGAATGGCGTGAACCCAGGAAGCGGAGCTTGCAGTGAGCCGAGATCTCACCACTGCCCTCCAGCCTGGGCGACAGAGTGAGACTCCATCTCAAAAAAAAAAAAAAAAACTATCCCCCAGAGGTCATGTGATTTGATGAATGTCAAGCATTAGCAAGGCCAGGACCAGAGCCAGGTCTCCTGATTCACTCTGCCATTTTGTTTATTTTTGTTTTTTGCGACAAGGTCTTTCCCTGTTGTCCAGACTAGAGAGCAGTGGTGCAGTCATAGCTCACTGAAGCCTCTACCTCCAGACTCAAGTGATCCTCCCACCTCAGCCTCCCGAGTAGCTGAGACTGCAGGCATGCATCACTACTCCTGGCTAATTTTTGTGTTTCTTGTAGAGATGGAGGTCTCAATATGTTGCCCAGGCTGGTCTTGAACTCCTAGACTCAAGTGATCCTCCTGCCTCAGCCTCCCAAAGTGCTAGGATTACAGGTGTGAGCCGCCACTCCTGGCCACTCTCCATTTTGTATTTTTGAAGACAGGGGTGGACTCTTGAGAAAAAAGGCTTAACACTTTACCTAAATTCAGAGATGCTTGCAGTTAATCACCTTGACCATCTCATGGAAGTCTGGTTATACATAAGAAAAGGAAAAAACTTTTAAGACAAACCGAACTGAAGAAATGCCATCTGAAAGTGTAAACTGGCTTTTTTCTCTGCCCTTGGATGTTTTTCCTCATGCTTTCTCCCTCTCTTTGCACTGCCTGACATCTGTGCCTAGCCTTAAAATATTCAAATAGCCACCAACCATGTGGGTGCTTATGGAAACACAAGTTGTGTCTGGACATTTTGGTTTAAAAGAAAGATAAGGTTGTGATACACTCACCCCGATGTGTTTTGCCCATCTCCACCTTGTAACACTGTCCAGTGTTTAGACTCTTCTTATAAACTTTAGGTGGATTTTTAAGTGTCTAATTCTGTTTGGGAGCGGCTGGGATTCCGGCAATAGCTGTTACTGGCCTTCGGTCAGTCTAATTGCTATGACTTGACAATAAATCCTGGGAGGTTAGAGTCAAGGGAGTCTTCCTGTGTGTTCCTTGTCTGTACACAGCACCTCCATGCATCTGGGATGGGACGGAGAGGTTGACACCCAGCAGAATTCAGGGGGAATAGACTGGTACTGACCAGCAGCTGGAGTCACAGTTTGGGTCTTGAAGGATTCAGCAGGACAGGAAGTGTGCACCAGAGACTGCTGCAAACAGCAGACCTGCTAGAACAGTCTAAGATCACACCTTGAGGAAGAGACAGAAGTCAACCTGAAAACTGAAATTTCAGTGTGAAGACTCAAGGACAGGAGTAAGAACTGATTCAGAATTCAGATGCCAAACCGAAATAGCAGAAGGGTAAGGACCTGGAAGAGGAAGGGTCAGGTGACTCCTGGGAGCAGCCCTGGTGCAGCCCTGTCTGGCTGGCTAGGCCAGGGACTTGCCAGGTGCTACCAAGACGTGGAACTGGGCTGGACAGGAGGCACTTGAAAAATACACTCTGACTGAGCAATGCATTAATTATCATGTTTCTCTAAGACGTGGCAGAAGATTCTCCTCTTTTGTCCCTTCCTTTTTCCAAATCCTCCCTTCAGCATCCTTGGTTGAGGTTCAGCCTCTGTGTTTCCAGCCTTGGAGAAATATCAGGAGCCCTGGTTCAGCGAGAATCTTTGTCTGCAGCCACACTGGGGTGGCAGCTCTCACAGCTTTCCAGGAACTGGCTGGAACTCCTTCCTCCTGTCCCCAAGTTTCAAGATCTCCTACAAGCTTTTCCTTTCCACAGAGCAAACCACACTTCTCTACTGGTGAAATGGCAGAGTGGGTAAGAGTGTGGGCCCTGGATCCACCGTGTGACCTGAGGTGAGTTACCTCACCTCTCCGTTTCCTTAACTGCATCATGCATGGGAAGAGCTTAGAACTGGGGTCATCCTCAAGAATGTTCATGGTGATCAAAATGTGCAAAGAGATAGGGCAGAGAGTTGTCGTCAAGTTCTGCCATCCCTCCAAGGATCGACTTACATGGGTGGCTGCCCCAGGCCTGAGCTAGTGGCCAATGGTGGCCTGCCTGGCACCTCTCTGACTGCGTTCAGGGCAGGACCTAGCCCTTCCTCCAGGCCTTGCTTTAAGGCACATTCCTTGTCTGTATACACCACCTCCCTTTGGGATTCTCTACAGGAACACCCTTTTTATTTTCCTCATGGAATTGAGCATTCTTCATAATTATTTTTTGGAGTTCATTTCTCCCCCACACCATCTCCCTCAGCATCCTCTTTCTTGCCACTCTCCAGCCTTCAAGGGTCAGGGTAGATGTTTTCTTCTTCAGGTAACTGATTGTTCTATGAGAGATTCCAGCACAGTGCCTGGCACTAGTAAGTGCTTGAAAGTGTTTGTTGAATGACTAAATACATCTCGACTTCTTTATGAGACAGCCTGACTCTCAATATCCATCAATTTTTATCAAACGACCCAAAGTCCTCCTCTCAACTCTTTGTGGAGGACCTGGAGCCCCATTGCAAACAAGAACCCTGGAGACTCCACTGACCACCTAGGACCTTGAGCCATAGGTGTGTGGAGATTAGAGCTCATCACATCTCTGGCCATGTCTGTGTCTAGTGCTTGAATCTAGAAGAGTCTATGAAGAGGTTAGAATTAATTTCTATCTTAATCTAGACTCTGTTCCAATCTGAAAAGATGAGCAGGGAAGACTGTTAATTTCATTCACTTAAAAAAATCATCAGCTTACATGAGCTGGCCATTAATATTAGTAATTTTAATATTTCATTTGGAAAAATTATTTTTTGCAATGTTGTAAGAAGTAAGTGTTATGAGTAGGAGATGAAAGATGAATGTTTGAACCTAGATCAACAGAATAAAGGGGCGTCTTTACCTTTCTTAACCTGGCCATGTAACTTCAAATCACCCAA
The DNA here is from genome assembly GCF_001698545.2 of Rhinopithecus bieti. NCBI lineage: Eukaryota > Metazoa > Chordata > Mammalia > Primates > Cercopithecidae > Rhinopithecus > Rhinopithecus bieti. Next base: position 1,720,027 of record NW_016803312.1, read on the forward strand.
GCGCTCTAAGGTGGCAGAATTGGTTATTTCATTGCCCCTAAAAGATATACATTTTCTTTTCTGAGCTGGGCTCTCACTTTGCCACCCAGGCTGGAGTGCAGTGGTGCAATCTTGGCTCACTGCAACCTCCACCTCCCAGGCTCAAGCAATCCTCCCACCTCAACTTCCTGAGTAGCTGAGACCACAGGTATGCACTACGACACCTATTTGTGTGTGTGTGTGTGTGTGTGTGTGTGTGTGTGCGCGCGTGTGCACATTTTTGGTAAAGACAGTTTGGCCATGTTTCCCGGGCTGGTCTTGAACTCCTGAGCTCAGGCAATCTGTCTGCCTCAGGTTCCCAAAGTGCTCGACTATAGTTGTGAGCCACTGTGTCCAGCCAAGATATGTTTTTAAAAGGCAACAGGAAGATATTTCAAAGACCAAGATGTCTATTTGAGTAAAATATTCATAAATCAAAATGATTCAAATACTAACCTCAAGCATATCTGAGAAAGTAGAATTCAAGCCCCAATGTAAAGTAGGAGATTAAGGCAATTCAATATTCCTGACCACCTCCAAGGAAAGTCAACCAGAGAAAGACAAATGATGTGGCTTCAAAGTGTCACTCACTGAAATTGCCACAACTTTAATGGAATTTAGTTGCACTGTGTTGTGCTTCCTGTACAGCCTGCAGAACCATGAACCAATTAAACCTCTTTTCTTATAAACTCTTGACAGAAGGGGTCTTAGAGAGAGAAAGTGATCCTACCTGTAGGAAATTCTAGAGAAGCAAAATGTCAGGATGCTAATGGAGGTGTTAGGATGGAGAACATCTTGGTCGGTTTGGCTACAGATCACCTTGACCTCCATTTCATCCTTTTTCACAATAAGGTCAATGAAGTCAATGAAAGGGATGATGGTCATAGGTTGGCAGAGACAAATAGCCCTCACCCCATGACCATGTGCACCCCTGGATTACCTGGTCTCCTCTGGATACAGGTTACGGTCATGTGATTTCTTCTGGCCAATGATTGTAGGGGGAAGTCACATGTGTCCCTTTCTAGCTGAGGGGTTCAGAGTCAGCATGGCATTCCAGCTCTTTCCTCCCAGCTTGGCAACTATGCTTTCCTGATGGCATAACTGCAAGCTGGGGTAAGGTTACCTGAGCTGCATCGAGCTTTACATGAGAAAAAAAATAAACCTTTATTTTATTAGTTTTTTTTTGGGGATATCAGGATTTGTTCATGCTGCTGCATAGCCTATCCTAACCTGATCATTGAGGTTTTTTTCTGATTTTCTTTGCCAGCATGGTTGGGTGAAAGAACCAAAAAATTAACTATTAACTAAATTAAATTATTATAAAAGTTAATTATAATGTACAGAGTAAGCTAATTATCAGGTAACAGCCATAAGAGTTCCACTGATAAGACTTCATTAATGCCGTGACATCGGCCACACTGCAGTTTCCGAGAGCACTGCAAGTTTATTTCACTCCAACGAAGTGCTTATGACGTGTGTTTTTAAAAATGCAAATCATATCTCAGGTCAGCAGAAAAATGCTTCCCTGCCTTCCCAGTGAGCTTTACATTTTTATAGATGCCAGGCATTAAATTAGAAGGGTATTAATGCAAAGTTATCCCAGATCCAGCATTATAAGAAGATGAACAAAGAAGAAGGCAATAATAGAACACAGCTAGACAGTGGGTCTTCGAATGATGACTTTTCACTCAACAGCATTTTTTTTGTAATATTGATGAGAAAAAAAAATCGCTTCCTGGTAGAGGCCACTCTTCTGTGTGGAGTGAGCCTATTCTCCCACCTGTCTGCAGGGGGTTTCTTCAGGTTCTCCTGTTTTCCCACACATCCCAAAGATGTGCATGTGAGGTTCATGTCCCAGCGTGACTGTGGGTGTGTATCTAAGTGCCCTGCAAAGGGATAGCGTCCTATGTAGGACTGGACCCTGCCTTGCACCCTGAGCTGTGGGATGCGCTCCAGCCACCTGCAACCCTGACCTGGAATAATGGGGTAAATAATTTTATTTTAACTAATTTTTAAGAAAATGTATGTATAGTGATGTACTGTGGATATTTGTCCCTGCCTGAATCTCATGTTGAAATGTGATCCCCAGTGTTGGAGGTGGAGACTGGTGGGAGGTGTTTGGATCATGGGGGCCGTCCCCTTGGTGATAAGTGAGCCATCACTCTGAGTTCACCTGAGATCTGGCCACCTAAAAGTGCCTTCCACCATGATTGGTAGGTTCCTGAGGCCTCCCCAGAAGCAGATGCTGGTGTTATACCTCCTGTACAGCCTGCAGAACCATAAGCCAATTAAATCCCTTTTCTTATAAATTACCTAGTCTCAGGTGTATCTTTACAGCAATTTAAGAATGGCCTAATACATGTAATTCACATCTATCTCAATGTTTAGTATTAGGGGTGATTTGGTCTTTACTTAGAAGTTTGGTGATGTTTTTGTGACCCGAAACATACCCTGGGAATGTCACCCTTATGTATATCAATTAGCCCATGGGAAAATCATTCTGTTGTATGTCGTTTCACTTAAAGTCGCAGTTTCCAAGAGCCTATTGACAATGTGAAGTGAGAATTTCCTGTGCTCTAACAGTTATCATCATGGCACCCATCACAAGAAGCTTTGAGAGTTGGCTGTATAAATGATTAATAGCAGTAATGGATTCTCAGGGTTAATATGCAGCAGGCCGACTGACTTCTGCAGCTATGGTTGGCCTAACTCCAGATGGCTCTCTGCAGAGGGTGGGAGGAATTTCCCACTAAGTAGATGGATAGGTGAAGAATTTGGAAGTCTCCAGATCATAGACCATGGTGGTAGATAGGATAACAGCCTCCCAAAGGTGCCCCTGTCCGAATCCCCAGAACCTGTGAAAATGTTACCTTATATTGCAAAGGAGACTGTCGAGTCAGGGTTTTCCAGAGAGACAGAAGTGATGTGATACATATTTAGGGAGAGTGATGAGAAGGAGTTTATCAGGGGAATTGGCTCATTCAACTGTTCAGTGAGAAGTCCCGTGATGGGCCGTCTGCAAGCTGGAGAATCAGCAAAAACCCATAACATGGCTCAATCTAAGTCCAGAGGCTTCAGAACCAGAAAAGATGGTGGTATCTCTCTCAGTCAGTCTGAGGCCAAAGGTCCAAGAGCCTGGGGGGGCACTGGGTTTCCTCTTGAAGTCCCAAAGCCAGGGAACCTGGAGTTCTGACATCCAAGGACAGGAGAAGACAGGTGCCCCAGCTTCACGAGAAAGGGCAAGAATCCATCCTTCTTCAGCATTTTCATTCCATCTGAGCACCACTGAGGGCAGATCTTCCCACCCCTGGGGCAGCTCAAACATTCTAATCAAATGCCAAAGCACCTGGGTTTCTCCTTCTGCAGGAGAGGAGCTGGTTCAGTCCTGCTGAAGCATTGAGCATAATTAACGCAGTGATTCAAAATAAATAATTAATTCCCTTAATTACCATCCATTAATTATTATCACTTAATTTGTCACATTGATACCCAAAATCAGCCATCACAGGGACCTCACAAAAGGGATTAAGGTTAAGGGCTTTGAGATGGGGAAAGTATCCTAATTGTACAGGTTGACCCGGTCTAATCATGGCAATCAGTCCCTTAATTGCACGGCATCCTGTAGATGCAGAGAACTTTTCTCTGTTGGGGTCAGAGAAAGAGATGTGATGATGGAGTAGGGTCAGAGAGATGCTACGCCACTGGCTCTGAAGGCAGAGGAAGGGGCCACGAGCCAAGGAATGCAGGTGGCCTCTAGAAGCTGGGAAAGGCAAGGAAATGTGTTCTTTTCTAGGGCCTCCAAAAGGAACACAGTCCTGTGGACACCTTGATTTTAGCCCCATGAGACCCTGACCTGCCGAACCGTAACATAATACAGTCAGGTTGTTTAAGCTGCTACACTCGTACTAATTTTTTACAGCAGCAGTAGACAATGAATACAACCATGGATGATTTTCAGGCTACCCATAAAGCAGCCAGTTTCAAACACAACTAACCTATACTACAGTTGCTGTGTTGAGCATATTTTGTGCTGAGCCTATGAATAGATGCATTACTGATGCTGCCTATATAGTTGCCTTTACTACTCCAGGAATAGCCACCACCCCATCCCACAGCCTTGCCAATCCAATGGCATCCCAGAGCTATTGTCATGGGACTTCACGGCTGTGTAAGCAATCAACTAGAAGTAGAAATATATCTGAAGTTCCCCATTTCTGCCCCTAATTATTTTACCCAAACCTCAGAAATTTTTGTCACTGGCTGCCTGTCATTGGCTTTCATCCTAATATCATACACTTAGTGGGTAATCATTACCCAATTGTTGCTTCAAATATGGGGAGACTTTTTTAACCCAACTTCCATTTGATTTGGAGTGTTTAGAAGCACAAAATATTTAGAAACTCTGGAGAAATTAGCCTGGCTCCCTGGGAGTTTTCACATAGCAGGAAATGCTGACTTACCTCTATTGGCTATTGGCTTAGCCTGGGCAGAACATTGCCTCTGATTGTCTCATGCATACACATGAATTGCAAATAGAGAGTCCCCAAGCTTTGTATTTCCATAGAGACATGTTGTAGATTTCATCATGCATCAAATGTTTTAGGCTTAAAACGGCTTTCTCAAAATATTAGTTAATCTTCACTAGTTTGTTGGAGTCCTTGGCAGGTAGGTAGCACGTGAAGAACGGCAGCTCTTTTGTTGCTGTAGTTTTCTTATGAAGATGAATGAAAAAGTAAATAAGTCGAGGGAGTCTTACAATATATTACATTTGCACTATTTAGGGCTATTTGTAGAAATAAATAGATCTCAGGCTGAAGCAATATGGATAAAGAGCGTGTAAGGTATGCATTGATTAGACTGATGACATTTATAAAAAGAAATCATGTTCAGTGATCTGTCGTGGGCGTTGTTGTGGATAGCACAAGTGGCCTATCATGTTGGGAGAGACTGCCTTTTGCTATGTAACATTTGTATTGAAAGGTTTTATTTGTTTTGTAGTTTACAGCTGTGCCATGAGTTGACCATTGTATTTTAGATTTGAAGTAGAACAAAACAAAACAAATATGCAGATAGATGATAGCGAACACAGTAATTATTTTTCCTTTTTTAGTTGAAAACTAGACACACATACACACACATTTAAGTAATAATAATGGCGATAATTACACTCTTTTGATCATGTTCCAGAGCACTCTGGCATATATTATTATCCCGTTTGATGCCTGCAACACAATCGTGACATAGGTGGCATAAGTATTATTTTACAAATTATAAACCCAGATTAGTTACCTACTAATAAATGACTAGACCAAAGCTAGATTTAAGATATGGATGTCTTCTGTTTAATGTCAGGCTGTATTCTAACATTTGTAAGTCAGTGATTTAGATTCTAGAATGCATTATTTCCTATAAAACAATCCTACCAAGTGATTAGGTATCTAGATTAGGTCTTATGTCATAATATGGCATTTGAATTTTCCCAAGGCTAAGTGATATTCTCCAGGACAACTAGTTAGTAAACAAAGGAGCCAGGTCCCAGATTTAAAATTCAGAGAAATGTGCTCATCTCTTTATATTTATTTATCCAAACGCACACCTGACTTGTACATTTTGAACCAAGACTTATTTGTAGTTTTAAATTCATTTATTCTAAATGAATTCCTAATTGCTTAAATTGTAGATGTTGAAAGAAAATGAAGAGTGGAGTCCATTCTAGATATAAAAATAGATATTCCAACCAGCAAGGCTACTGCCAAATGGCATATGAGTAAAAGAAGGGCCTTGAAATTGGACAGACCTGAGCTTAGGCTGTGGTATCTGGCATCTTTGCTTTCTCCTTGACATGACGGGTTACTTCCAGGCCTCTGGTTTCCTGATCTTTAAAATGGAGCAACAATACCTACTTACCAGGGATATTGTAAGAATTAAATGAGATGATATATGAAGACGTCCCTTTGAGCTGCTTCTATTTTTTCCTTATCTCTTCTCTTCCTTATTGTAAACCTCCAGACAGATGTGTGTTCCTAAGAACTCCACCACACACAGAGCCTCATGTGTCTGAAAGAGACATGTAATTTATAAAATAACTTTAAATATCCCAAGGTCTTGACCTCATACCTTTCTTAACCTCACTTTTTCTCTTCAGCCATAGACTCTATTTGTAGAATTCAAGCCCATTATATCTTCTTTATGTGCATTTGTTCTAACTCTGTTAACTGCAACTCTCTGCCTGCCCCAGGCGGAGTCTCTCGAATAAAAAATGTGTTTTGTCAATGCACAGCACTAGCGACACTAAAACTTAAATGCTTCTTAGAAATTCCAAAGAAGAAAGAGTCTTGTTCTTGTTTATTTCCATGACACATTGTGGGAGTCCATTGTATTTATGCTAGCTCAATGCTATAAGTCATATATTGACTACTGTATGTATTTTTATATGCATCTATTCACCCTAAAATTCCTAGTGTTCCCCAGAAAGTAGTAAAAGGATATAATTTATAATAGTATAATTAACTTTAAACTACATATGCAATTATATTTCTTGGAGTCTCTTTATGATAAGAAAGAAAATAAAGGCAGTTCAATTAGTGCATACTCTGAATTATAAAAACATGTTTTTTTTCTCCTTCGATTTTTTAAAAAATTTTATTTTATGAATGTGTTCTTTTATATCATGAATCTTTTGGGGAAACATTTTTCCAACACATTTTTCTACTTTGTGCTTTTCTGAGTGTTTGTGTGAAACAACCCTGCATAGCCACACACATATACTCACACACACACACACAGAGCACAACATCTACTAGGGATCCTAAGCATCAAGTGAAGCAGAAATGAGATTTACTTCATCCAGTAGTTCAATGGCACTTTAACAGAAAATATTATTTATAATCTTAAAGCATCTCCCCAAATGTTATCTAACTGTGGAAAAAAGTACTTGAGGGATAAACAGTGGTTCTTAATTGGGAGCTATTTTGTTCACTCCTCCCACCCCCAGGACATTTGTCATTGACTGGAGATTTTTGGTTGTCACAATTCGGGGACACTATTGGCTTTTCGTCGGTAGAGATGGGGGATGCTGCTTAACATCTTACAATGCTCGGGACAGCCCCACCCCCACCCCCAGGACAAAGAATTCACCAGCCCAGAACGTCAGTAGTGCCCAGGCTGGGAAAGCTGCTTTGAAACCCACACCCATTCAGCTCACCGGTTCCAGTGGCCCCACGGTATGTGTGTTTGTTGCTTCCAAGTCTTGAGTCTTCCTCCTTCAAACCGCAAATGTTGGCTCAGTTGACACCTTGATCATTCATTCTCTGTGATAAGGTCTTCACCGTGCCTTTGGGGCTGGTAGCGGTGAAGCGTTTGCCCAACACAAGGAGGGTGTGATGAGGCACCCCAGGAGGGATCTATGATAAATGGTTCCCTCTTCCTTCCCAGCTGCTCTGGCAACCGACAGTACATACAGGGGCAGTCACATTTCGGACCTTTCTGGAAGGAACTGATTTGGGATTTTAATCTGCAGATCTGAACTATATTTCCTAGAATTCCACAGCTACATCCTATGACCTAGAACCATTCCTCTATCCTTCTCATGTTAATACATGGGCCACTTGGTTTTAATCCCAGTTGGGATAATCAGAAATCAGTAGAGAAATCATCAGTTTTGCTTTTCTACCCTCAGAATGCACTGAGTTTTTAAAAGCTGTGTTCTTATAGTCTCTAACCTCTACAATTTATGTACGTGGGTCCTTCTTTCAAAATTCATATGATTTACTTTTTAAAATTTTAATCCAAGAAGTAATAGCGTATATTTAATATTGCATAAATACAAAGGTATCAGCCTTGGATCTTTATGGAAACTTTCAGGTTACAAAACAAACCAAAACAAAAATCTTGTTACTATGATCTTAGAGACATAGCCAGGGATAAAAGCTCAACTCATTTTAATCTCGCAGAACCTTAAAATGAGGGCATTGAAGGAGAGGTTTTTTAAAAAAAGGACAATGATAATAATGAAAATTAACATCCTAAATCTTTGACACTCTAGGTTTTCCTATCACCTGGGCATGAGGAAGGCTGCCTGCTCTACTTTGGGTACTAAGAGGAGAAATACCTACTTATTCTATCAGTTAACAGAAGTCACTGAAGAAAAAGTTCAGAGCCATTAATGGGCAAAAGTCATGTTTCTTAGACCAGGCGCAGTGTCTCATGCCTGTAATCCCAGCACTTTGGGAGGCCGAGGCGGGCAGATCATGGGGTCAGGAGTTCGAGACCAGTCTGTTCAATATGGTGAAATCCCGTCTCTACAAAAAATACAAAAATTAGGCAGGCGTGGTGGTGCGCACCTGCAGTCCCAGCTACTCAGGAGGCTGAAGCAGGAGAATCACTGGAACCCAGGAGGCAGAGGTTGCAGTGAGCTGCGATCACACCACTGCACTCCAGCCTGGGCAAAAGAGCAAGACTCCATCTAAAAAAAAAAAACTCGTGTTTCTTTTCCAAGACTTGGGATAACGTTAATGGATTACAGTGTTAAACAATTAGTTCTTTCTTGTATCAATGAAATCTAGAGGAAGCAAAAGTTAGGGTCAAAGGGAATTTTAAAACAATAGATATTTTAATTAAATAGTCCGTAGGAATTCCCTATATTTGGGTTACATAACATTACAACAAAATCGAACGCGCATCTGTATTATTTTTTACCCTAAGTTAGCACTGTACACAGTACATGGTATAGTGTTTGAAATATGGAAGGTATTTGATAAGTATCTGTTGATTGACTTAATTCATTGTTTTGGCAATAAATGGGTCATTGGCTAGTGTCCAGCAATACCTCATTTATAAAACAGTCACCTTTTTTTGTTGTTGTTTTTAGTAATGATTGCTTTAAAGGTGAATTAATCAGCAGTTGCATGGAATTAAGATCTAGCTCATCTATTTTCTACCCTCTTCTGGGCTGCTAGTATCAATGGGGAACCTGGGATAAAAAGATAAAACAGAAATAAGACGGCTCAAAGACCTGTGCTTTGCTTTGTGGAACAAGAAGGGCTGTGATGTGCCCAGGGATTTCAGGCAGTTGCTTCATGTCTGCCCAGTTGCCCCATCTCTGAACTGGGCATAATGATAATTACGAGCCTCACAGGAGGGCAGAGTGGATTAATGAGCTAATCTTGTAAAACGCTTGGCAGGTGAAAAGTTCTTGAGAGGTGCTGTGATTGTAGTCATTAGTTTTCGTAGACACTCTGGGAGCGAATCTGAGCAAGGAGACGTGTAATTAATGCAGCAGCTCTTTGTGGTTGGTGCAATGCTCGCTCACTGGAGGAGAGCTTGGTGTTGCTTCCACTGGTTACTTCCCTTCGATTCCCGTTGACTGCTTATTCCCCAGCTCCAATCTGCCCCAAATGCCTTCCTCTGTGATGCCTTTGCTGACAACTGACCTGGCTGCTGGAATACTTCAACTGGCTTTACCTTTGGCTTATCAAGAGTGGGTGCCAGTCGCAGTGAAAACTGAGAACCTGATAGTTATCTTTTGGTGACTCCAGGGGCCTCCTTGAACATTGTCTGTACTCTGCTTATGCCCTAACCCCACACCACGAAGGAGCTTAGAGGACCCACCTCTGGGATCCAAAGGTTTCATCCTTGATGCCTTCGCCTCTATTACAGTGCCAGCAGCATCTTTCAGGACAGTCAGTTTGTGATGGGAGAAGAGATTCGGGAGACTCAGAGCTGATGGTGGGCAAGGTAACTTTCTGGTGAGGGGTAAAGGCAATCGACAATGAGCAATGTTGATATTTTGAGGTCCCAGAGCATGTGGAATGGATGCACTTCTTGAAATTAAAAAAACAGCTCCCAAAACAAAGGAAGATGATGGAAATTTGGGGTGATTCTTAGCAGCAAGTCTGGCCGGCAGCCTGGCAAGTGATTTATGGGGCCCGTCCCCTTCCCCCTCCTGCGCTGGCTGAAGTCAAAGCCATATGCCCTGTTTCTGTGTAGAGGCCTGAGCTCTACCAAGCAGGAGTTTCACCCAGACGGGGCTGGCGGGGAGGGAACCAAGCTGGGCCACCGGGCTGTCATGCCAGCTCCTAAAAGTGGGCATTTGTTTCCTGCTTTCTAGAATCAAGTCAGTCCAAACCTTATGGCTGTATTTCCATTAAAACTGTCATTGGAAAATAGCACATGGGTCCCCTCCGTAGGCCATTTGTCCCAAAAGAAAATTTCTGAGCAAGGATGGGAAAGGATCCCGGCCAGGGGAACACTGGCCTGGTGTATTTCCGCCTCTCGCCTGCGCTGACAGACAGAATGAGAACAGCACAGGCTGCATTTGTTGTTTGCTTCTTTCATGGCTTGCCCTCCAGTTTTCCTGGCGAGTAGGAGAACTATTCAGCATGCTGACTTGTTTAATTTACTTGTCAAAGAAAATGTGCTGTAAGACAGATTTAAATTGTGCTGATGCCGAGTGCACCTACGTCTTCATGAACCAGCATGGTGGTCTGAGGCCTCAAGATGACCACTCTGAGGTCTAAGGATTCTGTCAGTGTTTTCCCCCATTACTGGAGCTTTATAATTTGTCTCTGAAGCTCTGCAAGAAAGAAAAGAGGCTCATTTCAAATTCTTTCTGCTCCTCACTGCCCAGCAGCCTTTTGTGTGTGTCTAACTCATGAGCTCTGGCAAGGGACTGAGTCAAGAGAATGAGGTGAGCTCAGTTTAGCCCCGGGAAGGAGAAGATCCAGCTCTGGACTTAGGCCAGCCAGACTGAGCTGACAGAACCATATATACTTGCATTCCAGAGCCTTCTAGATAAGCCTCGACACATAAGAGAGGTCATTAATATCATTACTAATATTTCTATATAGTAACTACCAAGAATTTACCCTTTGCCAAGCAGTGGAATTTTAACATGCATAATAACCTCATGAGGTTGGCATCGCCATCTGCATGGTACAGAACCAGGATTCAGAGATGGTGGGTGACTCTCCCAGGGTTACCTAGTTAGTGTCAGGGGCCAACAGGAGAGATAACTGGGCTAAATAGGTAATGGAAAGTGATCTCTTGGCCCATTTTTATATAGAAATTTGGAGAAAGGCATGGACTGAAGTGTGAAATCTCTCTGTAGTGTGTGGTTTTGCCACTCAAAGATGGGTTTTCCCCGAAATCTTTACATTTATCAATCAAAGATTGCTCTTCAAATTTTGGAATTGCACAGAGCGAGAGGAAGTATGCTGAAGACAGATAAAAAGAGGTGGAGAGGGAGACAGAGAAGCCAAGAGAGGGGAACTAAGGAAAATGAGGTATTGGGTGTGGGGGGTGGGTGGGTGTGTTTGGTGTGGTGAGAAATGGAGTCTGAATATCTGCCTCTCAGCAGCCGCTGGCTGGTTAACAAGCCATATTGAAATAACAGAAGCTGGGTTGGAGCACCTAAGTTATTATGTTTTAGACACAGATTGGCACCAAAGAACCTAGAGTAAGTTTTAAGAGACCTTTACAGTTTCTACAATAGTGTTGGGAGGGAAAAACAATCCCTCCTGCCTCTCCCTCTCAGGTTATAGACAAAGACACCAAGGTCCAGAGAAATTAGATGATGGACCAAAAGCTGCACAACTAACCACAGGCAGAGCTGGAACGAGAGCCCAGGTCTTCTCTAGGCTGATGCCCACTGCCTCCCTCCCTCAGGGTTGTAGAGACCAGGTTGAAATCGGATAGGATGGCATTGCAATGGCATACTCCTTGGAAGAGCATTTATTGGGGATAGCAGCTGTTGGGAAGTTGCTTCTCTGACTGCTGTTTCATTGGCAGAAGTGGCAGCTTTAATTTGAGTCCTCAGAGAAGAAGAAACGTTAGAGCCATTGGTGAGCAGGTCAGTTTTCAGTTCAGGAAAACTGAATACCCAAGTAGAAAACAGCAGTCAGGTTAGCTACATTAAAGCATGGCCCACAGAATTCTGCACACTTCATTCATTCACTTAATCATTCATTCACTCTCCGAATAGGTATGTAACCCATCGTGAATAGGAAATTTATAATCAAGCACATAAGCAAATATAATGGTAATCATATCTGCAAACGTTTAATCATGATGTTTTGACATCCTCCTAAATCATGGTTCCACACAGCCACTCTCTCCAAGGCTGAACCATGAGGCAAACCACTCCAGGGAAGGAAGGGTTAGGCACCGCTTAGAGCAAAGACACCGTAGACTGCTTTATGGCTCAAAGTCAAACTGTAACCCCTCTCAGTCCCATGTGTTTATTGACCAGATCCCATTTTGTATTCGAATCCTCCCTAGATGGTTAGGTACAAAGATTTTAGAGATCACCTCCACACACTCATTTTACCAGAGAAAAAACTGAGACCCAGTGAGGTGAACAACGTGCCCAGTAGAGTTAGTGGCCAAGCCTGACCCCAGGTCTCTACTCAGAATCCAACATTCTAAACTTTATGCCACTCTGTTTGCTTTGGTCCTTGGGGAAGCATCCAGGTTTTTACCCATATTCATGTTTTATTTTTAATACACTTTTATAGTTAAGGAAATAGTTTGCCTTAACAAGATCCCTGTTTCCTCATCTCTGGCTGTTTCTGTTAAGAACAAAGGCAAAGGTTCTGTCTGTGTGGCTGTGAACATTTGCATCTACTGATGGGAGATAGCCAGGAGTGGCCAATTTGAAGTGGTGAAGATCAGAATGTGCTTTGAATAGTGATTGCTCGGGGTTCAGTTCTAATCTTAAAAATTATTCAACACTGTCCTTGAGGTGCCACGCCATGAAAGGAAACACTCTTTACTTGTGATTTAATGAGCATGTAGGATGACTTATATGCCTTTGATTGGGTCTGTTTGTGAACCCTGGGCCCGAGAGGACATTTCATGCCTTCCCTGCATCGTTGCAGCTGTTCTGTGTCTTGACCTGTTGACACAGCCACCATGTGGTGTCAATATTTGCAGACTGGACAGTCTCTCTCTGCTGAATGGTTTTGCTTGTGGGAACTAAAACTTCTCTGCTAGTTTACTCAAGGATAAATAGATCCTCATGCCAAACTCCAATTCCTCTTAAAGCACACGAGAGTCTGTGCAGTACAGAAGGGACAGAATGCAGCAGTTGGAAGCTGGATCATGGCGTGCTGGGGTCTGGAACCAAACCGGACCTGCCAAGGGCTCTAGCACACATCATGTCTTCTTTCCATGATGTTTTCCCTCCTGCACAATGTCAAGCGATAGCCTTCCCTTTAAGTCTGGGTTAGCTGCCAAAACATAAAAAAGGAGATGGGATGTTTTGTTTTGTTTTGTTGCCATTTCTAGACTATATCTATGATGCAGAGATCTTTCGAGATTATTTTTTTCTGAAGATGTGAGTATTGCATTCCTCAAAGACTTAACATCCCTGACAACAGTCTCCATGGTGTTAGGAAGAGGTAGAGGCATAAGTGAGAGAATCAGCTGGAGCCATGTAGCTGTGGGCAATGTGGTTGTCATGGTGTCCATCCTAAAAGCCATGGCAAAGAGGATTCCATGATGACAAAGAGTTGTGTCCCCTGCCCTGCGTGGTAAAATAGCAGTCAATAGAGAAGGAGACCTGGAAGGTGCAAGCAACTCTTTGTGCACGTAAATTTGTAAAATGAAGTGAAGTCAAACATTTTCTATTTTAAGAATATTTTCTCTGACTAAAAAAATTGTAGTTGGTGCTTAAAAAGTAGATAGAAGAAATTATAAAGAAAAAAATTAAAATAGCCCCAGATTTCAATACCTAGCGATATGAAGATTTTAATGATATTGGCAGATGGCTTCTCTGAGAAGCTTTTTAAATCATATTACATTTGCATATTACTGATCTCACTGCATCATCAGCATTTATTATTAAAATCGAAAAAATGCCATCTTTATAAATGAGAACTGACAGGAAAATTATTGGTTTAAATAATATTTCATTAATAGAATTATTGAAGGTTTGTATATTCTTCAATAGTGAATGATATGTTTACACTTTTGACTTTTTTGAGATGGTTTTGTATTCTTATTAATTTGTGAGGCCATTTTATACATTTAGTAAGTTACCATTTACATGTCATCATTATTACAAGTACTTCTTTTGTTTGCCTTTTACATTTTATGATTCTGTTACTGTTTACAGGTTTGTCAAGGCATAATTAATGTACAGTAAGCTGAACATTTTAAAGTATACAGTTTTGAAGAGTTTTGGCATATGTATTAGACCATCACTGTAATAAAAAGAATGAACATATCCCTTGTTCCCAAAAGTTTCCTTTTGCCCCTTTGTAATCCCTTCCTCACAACCCTCACGATCCCCAGTAACTGCTGATCTGATTTCTGACTTTATATAGTAATTTCCACTACTTAATATTTTTGTGAATAGATTCATGCAACATGTACACTTTTTTGCTGACTTCTTTCATTCAGCGTAATTGTTTTGAAATTCACGCATGTTGTCACATGTGTCAATATTTATTTTTATGGCTAAGTAGTATTTCATTGCATGGTTTTGTTTATCTGTTCAACCATTGATGGAAATTTGAGTTGTTTTCTGATTTTTGACTATCACAAATGAAACGATTATGAAGGTTCCTGCTCAAGTCTTTGTGTGAACATGCACTTTCATTTTTAAGTAAATACCTAGGTATAAAATGATTGGGTCATCTGCCCAAATGGTTTCCAATGTTATTGTACCAGTTTACATTTCCACCTGTGGTGCATGAGAGTTCCAGTTTCTCCACATAATCACCAACACTAGGTATGATCAGTTTGTTCAATTTTAACAATTCTAATAGATTTGTGGTAGTATCTCATTGTGGTTTTAATTTGCTTTTTCCTGATAATGAGTGGTGCTGAGAATTTTTTCATGTGCTTATTTTGCCATCCTTGTATCTTCTTTGATGAAGTGTCTGTTAAAATCATCTGTTCATTTTTTTGTTTGGGTTGTTTGTCTTATATAATTTTGAGAGTTCTTTATTTTTTTAGTTAAAACTCCTTTATCAAACATACGTTTTATAAATATTCTCTCCCAGTCTGTGACTTGCCTTTTATTATGTAATATATTTTTTGAAGAGTACACGTTTTATATTTTTTGAAGTAAAATGTATTTCTTTTTTTGGTGTCTGTGCTCCTGTGTCCTATTTTAGAAATCTTTTCCAAACCCAGGGTCACTAAGATTTTTATCTTCATTGTATTCTAAAAGTGTTCCAGAATATGACACATTTTGAGTTAATTTTTGTTTGTAGTGTAAGATAACAGTCAAGTTTTACCTTTGTGTCTGGCTATCCAGTATTAGCACCATATATAAAAAAGATTTCCTTTCTCCATTGAACTTTGTATTAGTTTTCAAAGGCTGTTTTAACAGATGACTACAAACTGGGTGGCTTTACACAACAGACAGTTGTTTTCTTACAGTTCTGGAAGCTGGAAGTCTGAAATCAAGTTGGCAAGTCCAAGCTCTCTGAAGACTCTAGGTTTGGATGCTTTCTTTTCCCTTCTAGCTTCCGGTGGTGGGTGGTGCTCCTCAGCATTCTTTGGCTTACGGGCACCTCACTCCAATTTCTGCTTCCATCTTCACATGACCGACTTTCCTCTGTGTATGTTTCCGTGTGTCTTGTTTTCTTGTAAGGACACCAGTCATTGGATTAGGGCCCACACTAAATCCATTATGACCTCATCTTAACTAATTACATCTGCAAATACCCAGTTTTCAAATAAGATCACGTTCTAAGACACCAGGTACACATGCATTTTTGGGGGGATACCATTCAACTCAATACAAAAATTACTTGGGCACCTTTGCTAAAAATCCACTGACCATATACATAGCTTATACTCTGTGATTTGGTTCATTGCTTTTATGCTTTTAAGGTCCTTGTTCATACTGAGATCAGTTTATATATTAACCTCTGTTTTGTTCCAGTTTGTTAACTTTCTTTTAATTTAAGACAGGGTGTTGCTCTGTCACCCAGGCTGGAGTGTAGTGTCATGATCTCGGCTCACTGCAACCTCCACCTCTCAGGTTCAAGTGATTGTTGTGCTTCAGCCTCCCAGGTAGCTGGGATTATGGGCACTGGCTGCCATGCCCAGCTAATTTTTGTATTTTTAGGAAAGATGGGGTTTCACCAGGTTGGCCAGGCTGATCTCGAACTCCTGACCTTAGGTGATCCATCCCTCCTCGGCCTCCCAAAGTGCTGGGATTACAGGTGTGAGCCACCACACCCAACCAGTTAATTGACTTTCAAAAATCAAGAGTAAATTTTGGAGTATGGTATCCAGTTACACTGTAAGTTTTTTCCCCCAAATAAACAATATCCCTATCTTCTACTACCTAGTGTTTATTTTATTTTCTTAAATTTCTCTATACATGCATGCATGTTTATAACTTTACATAAGTGTGTATGTTATTACATATACATTTATTTTTATTTTAAAAATTTTTTTGAAGAGACAGTCTTGCTATGTTGCCCAGGCTGGTCTCAAACCTCTGGCCTCAAGCAATCCTTACACCTCGGCCATCCAAAGTGTTGGGATTATAGGCATGAGCCACTGCACCCAGTCCACATATACTTTAACAAACATTCTGTTTGTGGAATAATTTGTGCACTTTTTTGAGTTATTTCCTTTACAGTATAATAAGGTTTTATAAGCATATATGTTAGGGCCAATTCAATGACCATTTTATTCTATTACTCTGTTGAGATTTGTACCAACACTACACTCTTATATTCTTTACAACATTATAATTGCCATGAAAAATTTAGAAAAATTTTCCATCACTTTCATGTTTTCTCTGCTTATTCTTCAAGATGAGCTTTAAAATAATTATTTTGAAATTGTTAGAGTCCAGTCCATCATAATTTCTGGTGGAATAGCACTTTACCAATACATGATTTGGGGAGAACTGTCACTTTTCAATTATAGTCATGCCATAGAGAAATTTGTATAGAACTTATTTTTTATAAGTCTTTTATGTCTTTCATTAAAGTTTTATAGTTTTCATCATCTGTGTTTCTATTACATATTCCTTCTTAGCAATGCATTCTTAGATATTTTTCAATTATTGCCATCTATTATAAATATTTTCCTATTATATTTTAAAATCAGTTTTGCTGGTAGATAGGAACAGAAATGTTTTTGGTACATTTGTCTTTTATATGATCAGTTACTAAAATTACTTATTAATTCTATAGTTTAAAAAATTGCTTTTATTTCCTTTTGGCAACCAATTTTTTTTTTTTCTTTTTTCAGGTGGAGGGTTGCTTTGTCACCCAGGGTGGAGTGCAGTGGCGTGATCTTGATTCATTGCAACCTCCACCTTCTGGGTTCAAGTGTTTCTTGTGCCTCAGCCTCCTGAGTAGCTGAGATTACACGTGCATACCACCACGTCCAGTAAGTTTTGTACTTTTAGTGAAGACTGGGTTTCACCATGTTGGTCAGGCTGGTCTTGAACTCCTGACCTCAAGAGATCCACCTGCCTCAGCCTCCCAAAGTGCTGGGATTACAGGCATGAGCCACCATGCCCAGCCTGACAACCAAAATTTAAACTCATTTTTTTTCTTCTAGTCTTCTAACTGATTTGTTTTCTGGTGGCTGGACTAAGCTCCTTTTCAGAGCTGCATTTCAAGGGCAGGTCTATGTCTTCAGCCATAGCTTAATTCCCAGCATCTGGCAGGGGCAATTGTGCTAATCTGATTGTCTCCCCTTGTGCATTGGTCTCTGAAACTATGAACATTGTGATGCATTAAAATGTACAATTCCAAGTATCTGGTGCAACCAGGGCTCTTCTTGTGTCCCCATCAACAGGTCTTTCCTTTTGATGTCATATTTTAATACAATGTCCCATTACCAGTTTCTGTCCTAGTTCATGCCTTGTATGTTTTCCTGAGAATTACTCTGTCCACATGTGGAAGACAGCTGATATGGGTAGTACTGTGGTTACATTAGAAGGCAGCGACTAGGCAACAGAGGAAGTTGTCTGGCTTTCAGCTTGGTCCTGATTTATGAACACAGAAAGAAGACAATGGAAGAGGCAGGAATGATTTTCTTTCACTTTTGGCAGATGGTTTAGTTCATTTGCTGGCATTTTCTATAATTTTTGCAGGTAATGGACATTCTTCCAGATTTTAGCAACAAACAGATAGCCACTGCTGATTTTGAGATAGTTGCACATTCTTAACCTTTTCTTATACTCCATAGGCATTTCAGTGGAAAGCTGGTAGAGTTTGCTTGGTGGGTTACAAGCCAGACGCCATTCTAAATAGGAAGTTGAGCAGTTTGGCCGCAAATGAGTTAAGACTTTAGGGACTGGTACTGATTGATTGGAATTCTCCATCAAGGCTCAGAAGCCTTTAGGGAAAGAGAATTTTTCTTGAATATTTGTACAAGCTCTGCATTACTGCCTTATCTACTCTTCCCCTTAAAACCTAGGCTATTATTTTTATGATAGATGAGAAGTAATACAATTTGCAAACAATTTCTTTTGCAAATATTAGGATTTTTAAAATATTTGAGGTTAAGAAGTTGGCGAGAACCCCACATTCTAACGAAAGGTGCTAGGCGTATCTACAGGAAAACCTGTGATCCAAACTGGATCTTCCACCATTAGCTGGCTCCCACTTCAAGCACAGTACATAAGAGAAGGAGAGATTGTGCTGGTGAGGAAGAGTCAAGATTTCCCTGGAGAGAGTTGTCAGGTGTTCTGTGTTCTCCCTCCTGAAGGATGTACTTCTTCCACCTCAGACCAAGCAAAGGGCATTTAAAAAGAATTACTTGTAGAGAGTAGGGTTACTTTTCAGAAAGAGAACCTGACATATCATCCTCAATAGATGGATACAGAACTGGAGAAATCCTATAGGCCCACCTAAGGGTGAATAGTGATAAGTTTCTGGAAGAAATTGACCTTGGTTCCAGGAGTTGAAGTAGGAGGAAGGTGCCATCATGTTCCATGGATTTTTACCTGGAAGAATGTCTAGGGGTGAAATGCTGATTGGAGATCAATGGAGGGCTGAGGTGGGGAGGGGTGGCCTGCACCTCCAGAGTTTAGGGGCAAAGACATAGCATATTCCCTGGAGCCAGTGAGCATCACAGAAGCCAATAGAGGAACCTAGTGTCGGGAGAGTCATGAGAGGTTAGTGTATTGTCTGCAGAAGGGAACTGCAAGCTGGAGGTGTTGGAGAGCTGGCTGTCTCTGCTGGGCCCAAAAAAGCACCCTATGAGAGAGAGAAAGTTGACATTTGGCCAAATGACCCACAGAGGATACATAAACCAAATTACACCATTACCCACCAAGCAATTTCTTACTGTCTTACCTAGCTTCCCTAATCAACACTTCACCCCGTCATTGGTCCTAGATAAACCAAGAGCAAAACAGTAAGTGGAGGGAGAAGGAAAAGAAGAACAAGGTGAAGGAACATCAAACGGACCATTGTTCTCTATTCCCTCTGCCTGTCGCTGCCACACTCCACTGAAGAATCTTTATCCAGAGCTGGGGGAGGGGAGAGTTTTAAATGAATGAGCAAATGAAGCATTTATTTCTATTGAGCAGGACTTTTGGGTGCTTTGTAATGAAGTTCTTCTGATACCAGAAAGAATTACTAAAGCTATAGTGGTCTGTCCAGGACTGTGATAAAGAATTAGACAGAATTTATCTAAAGAAAGTGGTTTAAAAAAAAAAAAAAGTTGGTTTCCCATATTCCACCCTATGAAATTAGTCCACTTGCTATAGCAATTACACTTTCACAAAAAAACCTATATAAAAAGTTAGTCACGTGGAAAATCTTTGCCAAGCTGCTGGCAAAATATGGGGATAAAGCTAGGTTTCTTAAATTCATAGGAGAGACATTCACTATTTATCTTGAAGTTTCTCACTGTCAGATTCTGCAGGGATGATTAATAATGATGCTAACACAGTTTCTCGGTCTTCAGCGGTGCTAACCTTGACCAGAGCATGGACAAAAACAAACAACAGTTTTTAACATGAGCAGAATCTCTGCTCTAATAAAAGAAAATATACCTGTGTCTATTAGACATAAATATATATTTTCTTGGTCAATAAATGTCAAAAAAATCTATTTGACTCAAAGCTATTCAGATTTATATTTGGGTTTAATGTAAATTACATATAATAAAAGATTATAACCTATCTAATAAGATGGGAGTCCATGAGTCTATACTGTGTAAATAAATGAAGAAAGAAAGAATGAATGAATGAATGAATGAATGAATGAAGAAGGGAAAGCTCTTCCTTATAGTTAGTAGAATACTAACAGATAAATATAGAATGAATGATGGAATTAGAAAAATATGATTTTCTAACTATCATAGTAATAATGGGTTCTAACATAGTGGATCAAAGTTTGAGGAATAAAAGAATATTTACATGATCTCCAAGTATATCCCCTTAAGGCACTTCTTGTTACAAAGGATAAAAAGTAATATTATGGTAGAGATATGTGGCATATACCACCTTAACCAATGATCAAAGTTAACATTGCCAGAAATGGCATAAATCAACAGCATGGGCCACCTGATTTGAGTGACCTGAGAACTCACCATCATTTCCAGAGTGTACTCCTGCCCAAGGGCCATAACCTTAGTCTAATTCTGAGGAAACACTGAACAACCCCAAATTGAGGAATATTCTCCAAAATGCCTGGCCTATGCTCTTCAGTAGTATCAATATCATAAAGCACCCCCAAAAAGTCAAGAACTGTTATTAAAGAGACATGAAACCTAAATGTAGCCCATGATTTTTGGATTTTTTTTTTCCTGTAAAGGACATTCTTAATAATGTCCTTTTGTCCAGTTGACAAAAATCTCAAGATGTGTAGATCAGATGATAATATTGCTTCAGTGTTAATATGTTCATTTTGATAATTTCCTGTAGTTAGGTAAGAAAATTTCTTACTCTTTGGAAAGGCACCCTGGAGTATTTATGGATATATTTTCCTTTAAATCAAACCTGAAAATAAACTAGGAGAGGAAAAGAGAAAAGAGAAGCCTGAAACAAAACATAATAAAATGTTAACATTTGAGGAATCTAGGATAAGGGCACTGGTAATTCATTTTTCTATTCTTGAAACTTTTCTATAAATATAAACTTTTCTATAAATATAAAGTTTGTTCAAATGTAAAGTTTGTTGCAATAACATTTTAAAACTTAAAAATACATAGTAAAATACTAATATCTTCTTTTCTATTCTTATGCTTTAATAATCATCATAATCCACATATATACAGCATTTACTCTCTGCCAGGCTCTGTTTTAAATTTTTTAAATTGTGTGTGTGTGCGCGTGTGTGCACATGTGTGTACACATACTCATTTGATCTTTTCCCATAAACCTAGCAATATTATTCCCATTTTCCCACCAGAAAATGAAGGGACAGGGAGGTTAAGTAATTTGCCTCTGGGTTCAACCTAATCAGTGTTGGAGCTGGGATATGAACTCCCAGGAATCTGGCTCCAGGGCCCATGTAAACCCTGAGCCAATCCAAGAGCCTTCTTATTTCAAAACTCGTTAATACCACCTGAAACTCCTCTTTTAAAGTGTTTATTTGGAGTCTGTATGAGTTATCTGTTTATGCCTCACATATTATCCCAAAACTTAGTGGCTTGAGATGGCAGACATTTAGTATCTCAGTTTCTGTGGATGGGAATTTGGGTGCAGCTTAGAAAAACACCTCTGCTTCAAGATCTTTCCTGAGGTTGTAGTGAAGCATTTGACTCGGGTTGCAGTTTCATCTGAAGGCTCAACTGGGGGATATTTGCTTCCAGGATTATCCTTGTCCTCGTTGGTAGGCCTATGTTCAGCATTATGTGGACCTCCCACAGAAGTGCCTCATGACATAGCAGCTGGCCTCCCCTGGGTTAGCAAAGCAAGAAGGAAGGAAAGAGAGCACACCCCAGACAGAAACTACAGTCTTTTTATAATCAAATCCCAGAAGTGATACTCTTTCACTTCTGCTATATCGATTTGTTTCTAATTAATAGTCTATTGAATAGTTAGAAACAAAGCAATAAGTTTATCCCACTTTGAAAGAGATGGGTTACACTGGGAGTAACTATCAAGAGGTGGGGATCATTGGGGGCTGTCTTGAGGCTGACTACTACAGAGTTTAGGTACTGGCTGGGAACATATTTTTGGCTGTTCCCTTTGGGCACTGTGATCTCTTGAAAGAGGCCAGGTTTCAAATACAGCTAGAAACTATGCAACTGGGGCATGGAATGCTAAATTTCTAAGAGGCAGCTTTGCTTCTTCCTGGCAATGAATACAAATTGGCCTCGTATTATGTTTTTCATTCTGATACTATTAGCCCTGTAGCTGCTGGACATCACTCCCAGAGACCGGCAAGTGCCTGGCCGTGACTCCTGGGCCTCCCCCTGAGACTGCCCATTCCGTCTCTGCTCACTGTGCCCGTGTCTTCATCAGCAACCCATGCTGGACTCCCTGAGGGTAGGAAATGTGTCATTTTTGCTAAATCTGTTGTTTCCCAGTAGCACAGCCCTGAAGCCAAGGACTGACTTAAAAGAGAACTAGCTAATTCTCTAGAAGAGCTTGCTTGATTTTTGGCCCCACAGAGGGTCTGACATATGGTTGAGTGGTTTACACACTTTGTTGGTTCTACAAGACAGGATTTTATACCTGGGCAATTGTAATAGAGAGACCAAACAGATTATAGACTTGATAACATCCCAGGATTACAGCCTTAATCTTTTCTTCTTAATTGGAAAATCCTTTTATAGGGCAACACCTTTGTAAAAAGTAGAGGAGGTAACAGCTTATAAAACAAGATGCCATTTTCACCAGGTATTTCTCCTGCTATTCTATGCTTCCTCTTCCTTTGCTCCCAAATTCTCATTGTTGAAGTTATTCCTTTGAAATGGGCACAGCTTTTATGAGGAAGAACAGGAAAGTAAAAACAGGCCAGGCATGGTGGCTCACACCTGTAATTCCAGCACTTTGGGAGGCCAAGGCGGGCAAAACACCTGAGGTCAGGAGTTCGAGACCAACCTGGCCAACATAGTGAAATCCCATCTCTACTAAAAATACAAAGCTTAGCCAGGCATGGTAGCATGCACCTGTAATCTCAGCTACTTGGGAGGCTGAGGCAGGAGAATCACTTGAACCCGGGAGGTGGAGGCTGCAGTGAGCCAAGATCACACTATTGCACTCCAGCCTCGGCAACAAGAACAAAACTCCATCTTAAATAAATAAATAAATAAAGTAAAAACAAGGGAATAGTTTTATTTAGTTCCATCACCCAAAGAGTAACTACATTAATATGTTGTTGTACTTCTTTCTTATTTTTTGACACATATATACTTTTATTGAAAAGTAAAACTAGAATTATTTTACTCAACCTCTCGTTTTTTCCACTTACAATTTCATGAATGTTAAGCATGACTGCTTTGTCTTCCATCCTGTGCTTATAGCTTAGTTTGGTGCACCCCTCATCGGGAACGTTTACTTTGTTTCCAAGTTCTTTCCCTTAAGAATAATGCTATCATGAATATCCTTGTGCTAAATTGTTTTGCGTATCTATGAGGATTTCCTTCAGTGACATTCCTGTAAGTGAAATTTCTTGGTCGGTAGAAGATATGGACATTGTTCTGGATGCTGAGAGCAGCGGTGAGGTTCTGGAAAGGGAAGTGGCTCCAGAAGTGTATATGAGGTGACGGACACTGGGGTGGCATGGGCAGTGCAGACTGGGGCTTCAGCACGTGGGCCCTAGAGTAAGACAGTCCTGGCCTCTGGCCCCAGCTTCATTTCACACAAACACTAGTTCTTTGATTTTAGGAAAGTTATTTCAATATCTATTGGTTTCTTTTTCTTTTTCTTTTTTTAAGATAGAGTCTTGCTCTGTCACCCAGGCTGGAGTGCAGTGGCAGGATCTTGGCTCACTGCAACCTCTGCCTCCTGGGTTCAAATGATTCTCCTGCCTCAGCCTCCTGAGTAGCTGAGATTACAGGTGCCCACCACGACACTTAGCTAATTTTTGTATTTTTAGTAGAGATGAGGTTTCACGATGTTGGCCAGGCTGGTCTCGAACTCCTGACCTCAGGTGATCTGGCCGCCTTGGCTTCCCAAAGTGCTGGGATTACAGGCATGAGCCACTGTGCCTGGCCAGTTATTTTAATATCTGAACCTCAGTTTTGTCATCTGTAAAATGGACTTAAAGTCCTCATGTATGTCAAAATGTAGGTCCAAGTGATTTTACCGAAATTCTACCTTAGAAAAGAAGGCATTTCCAAATAAAAGAATCCTTACCAATTTTTTCAAACCTTGGGATGCTGTCTCATTTAGTTTAACTTGACAAACATGGAATTGTTTAAGGAAAAAATGCTGACCTGAAAGAACTTCCATCAGTGCTTACTGAGGTTTTCTGACAGAATCAGTGAAGAGAAAGGAGGCAAATGAATTCAGCCCATTTAGCAATTATTCCTTGGAATATGGCCTCATGAATGCAAGTATTGAAGGCCATTGTAAACAAGCCTTGCGAAGATTCCTTTAAAAAGCAATAAGGTAAATAGTTACCTTGTGGCACTCCTTGATGTACACCAATAGCATGAATAAATAAAACAGCTGTCCTAATGTGATATTAATGCGTATTCATTTACAGCTTGGGAAAAAAATTTTCAGTGACAGTGTGCCACATCTCAAACAATTGAGATAGAAATGAAGGTGATGTGTCCTGTAAAAAAATGAATCGAATGACTCTAAAATTGGCTCTAGAGATAACGAACACATTGATGAATAAAGTTATCTAATATGTAAGACTGGAAAAAGGCACTATTTCTACATTAATGTATTATTTAAATAGTATGTGGTTTTAAATATGCATGTGCAACAGAATTAAATTTTCTTTTCTTTTTTTTTTTTTTTT
>NW_016803312.1:1746606-1773214 GCF_001698545.2 Rhinopithecus bieti
ACTTAGCTAATTTTGTATTTTAGTAGAGATGAGGTTTCACGATGTTGGCCAGGCTGGTCTCGAACTCCTGACCTCAGGTGATCTGGCCGCCTTGGCTTCCCAAAGTGCTGGGATTACAGGCATGAGCCACTGTGCCTGGCCAGTTATTTTAATATCTGAACCTCAGTTTTGTCATCTGTAAAATGGACTTAAAGTCCTCATGTATGTCAAAATGTAGGTCCAAGTGATTTTACCGAAATTCTACCTTAGAAAAGAAGGCATTTCCAAATAAAAGAATCCTTACCAATTTTTTCAAACCTTGGGATGCTGTCTCATTTAGTTTAACTTGACAAACATGGAATTGTTTAAGGAAAAAATGCTGACCTGAAAGAACTTCCATCAGTGCTTACTGAGGTTTTCTGACAGAATCAGTGAAGAGAAAGGAGGCAAATGAATTCAGCCCATTTAGCAATTATTCCTTGGAATATGGCCTCATGAATGCAAGTATTGAAGGCCATTGTAAACAAGCCTTGCGAAGATTCCTTTAAAAGCAATAAGGTAAATAGTTACCTTGTGGCACTCCTTGATGTACACCAATAGCATGAATAAATAAAACAGCTGTCCTAATGTGATATTAATGCGTATTCATTTACAGCTTGGGAAAAAAATTTTCAGTGACAGTGTGCCACATCTCAAACAATTGAGATAGAAATGAAGGTGATGTGTCCTGTAAAAAAATGAATCGAATGACTCTAAAATTGGCTCTAGAGATAACGAACACATTGATGAATAAAGTTATCTAATATGTAAGACTGGAAAAGGCACTATTTCTACATTAATGTATTATTTAAATAGTATGTGGTTTTAAATATGCATGTGCAACAGAATTAAATTTTCTTTTCTTTTTTTTTTTTTTGAGACGAGTCTCGCTCTGTCACCCAGGCTGGAGTGCAGTGGCGCGGTCTTGGCTCACTGCAACCTCCACCTCCCGGGTTCACGCCATTCTCCTGCCTCAGCTTCCCCAGTAGCTGGGACTACATGCGCCCGCCACCACGCCCAGCTAATTTTTTGTATTTTTAGTAGAGATGGGGTTTCACCTGTGTAGCCAGGATGGTCTCGATCTCCTGACCTCGTGATGCCCCCGCCTCGGCCTCCCAAAGTGCTGGGATTACAGGCATGAGCCACCACACCCGGCCTCAGAATGAAATTATCTAAGTCATATTTGTTTTATTTATATCCTTGAGTTCATATAGTCAACTGGATTTTTTAAAGTGTTGATGGGAGAGCTTCTCATTGGGAAGATGGGTCTGCTTCTATTTGGGCAGATGCATTAGTTTTCTAACTCATAACGTTGTGAGGGAATAAAAATGTGATATTTACAAGACACTTATGCCTCTGCCTACCACACAGCAGGTGCACAATTAATGCTGGCTCATGTTACGTGGGGAATTGGGCAGCTGAGGGAAGCAACAGAGAAGCACCCACTGAGGTGCCAGGGGTAGAGACAGCAGTAAGGTTTTAGAACAGAGGGAACAGAAGGCAAACTTTACTTATTTTATCATTTGGCTTAGGATGAGGTTTGGCCATGTAGGGTCGTTTGTTTCCAATTTTTTTTTTAACTTATGAAAATGCCGTTTCGTGTGAAGGTCTAACAGAGCTCTCTGACTTTTATACAATGCTTGGAAGCATTTTTAAAATTACAACCAAGATAATCCTGTTCCCCACACTCAATCTAAGCAGAGGGCAGAGGCTGGGCTTTGGGCCAAGGCTGAGACTTCCAACAATCAGAGTGGGTCCTGTGCCCCCGTAAGGCTTTCTCCTCTCTTCCCTCTTCTTCACTTGAACTGCCCTAAATATAGGGGCTAATTTCCCAAGCCATTTTGAAAGGAAGAGAATAAATGTGGTTTTGGTATCAGCTTCCTCTGCCAGGTTTTGACATATGGATCTTTGGGCCACACTCCAGAAAACTGACTGTGGAGTGAAGAGAGAGAGAGAAAGAACAAGAAAGAGAGAAAGTGAGAGAGAGAAAGAGAGAGAGAGAGTGAGGGGGGGGGAGCCTATCTGTTTGTTAACCTACCTAGTTTAGCAGAAAAAGGAAATGGCAAGAATTTTAATGTGATCTTATTTCTTTGACAGGTGCTATGAGCTGCATTTTCAATTTGTCATTGTTCTGGGCACCGTGTAAATGTCTCTATTCCAGGGCCTGAGGTTTGAATCTAGTTCTTCAGGCGCAGTGCTTTAGCAGTGGGGACTGTCTGGGCTGTAACTGAATGTTGCTCTCTAGTCGTGTAGCTGGCAAACTGACTTCCACCAGGATGGAAGCGGGTGACTCTGGGCATGGCCATCACAGTCCCCCACTGGTCTTTGGGCCACTAATCTCTCTGTGTGGCCAGCGGGGATCGGCAAGGTTGAGATGAGAGGTGGTTTACGTGATGCTCCAACCCAGATTGGTACACGCGCTAAAAGAGCTTGCGAGTCCCACCTGTACAGAAAGGGAACTGGAGAACTATCTGAGTCATCTTTAAAAGCCTCCTGTGAAGAAAAAATATTCTAGAACTTGATATACCCCTCAGGGAAGCCCACTCCCTCTAACCGTGCCCATGTTCACACAACGCAGCTGAACTACCCGGTGACTACCCCTTCCCTGCCCGGGTCCCTGGGCGCCCCTTCCCTTCCTGTCGCACACTCCCTCCCCTTCCGCCTGAAGCACAGCTTTCTTCTGTGTTTAGTCTCTCACTGTCTCCGTGTTTTCTCTCTTTTGTATTTCCCTTCAGGCGGGACATAACCTCCCTTTGTTGCTTTTTGGCACCATAATGTCCTTTGGGGATGGCATTAAACACTTTTTCCTGGTGGACCTGGTGTTTAGTCAAAGTAACTTCATTACTTACAGCTCATTAAGTGGCATTAAGGCTGTATGTGCGTGTGTGTGCACACATGTGTATATGTATGAGCATGTGTGTGCACACATACGTGTGTATATGTATGAGCATGTGTGTGCGCACACACGTGTGTATATGTATGAGCATGTGTGTGTGTGCACATATGGATGTATATGTATGAGCATGTGTGTGTACACGTGTGATTACATGTGTGAATACGTGTGTGCATATATGTACACATGTGCATATGAGTGCATGCGTGTGTGTGTGTGCATATGTGTGTGTGCATGTATATACGTGTGTGTGATTGTATGAGTGCATGAATGTGTGTATGCATGTGTGTATGTGTGCATATGTGTGTGTGTGCATGTATATACGTGTGTGTGATTGTATATGAGTGCATGAATGTGTATATGTATGCAATTGTGCGTGTGTGTATGTGTGTTTTCTTACCTGTTTCTGAACTGGCACTTCTTGAATCTGCGTAGGTGCTCATAAAGTACTTTCCTGATGCTAGTGACATTAAGTTTTGTGCTTAGTTGTGATAGAAAGGTTCTTCTTGATAAATTGATTTTGCCCCCATCTCTCTGTAACCCTCCTAAATTGAAGACCTAATTCTTTAATTGGACCTGAGAAATCTGGGTTGACTCAATAAGAAACCAAGCATTGACATGGAGTTTCTCTAGCGGGTTCCTGCTGAATCTGGGACCACATCAGTCTTTGGGGGTGGGAGCATCAGAGGAGCCCCTCGCAGTAGCAGGGCAGACAGTCCTTGAGCCTCCTTTGCCTCCGTGTTTGGAATGACGACAGCAAAGGCAGACGACAGAGGGAGGTTCTGTGTGGCTGACGTGCTGCTGTGTCCTCTTTCAGGCACAGCCAGCTAAGTGGCCCAGCCTCAGCTTCCAATGAGGGTTTTCAGAGTTGACCTGGCTCTTGGCACTGGAAAGAGCTTGTATGAGTTTGCTTGGGCTGCCATAATAAAGCACCACAGACTGGGAGTGTTAAAAAAACAAAACTTTATTACAGTCCTGGAGACCAGCAGTCCGAGATTAAGGTGTTGGCAGGGTTCGTTCCTTCTGAGGCCTCTCTCCTTGGCTAGTAGATGCTGTCTTCCCCCTGGGTCTTCACGTGGTCTTGCTATGTCTGTCCAAATTTCCTCCTCTTATAGAGACATCAGCCATACTGGATTAGGGCCACCCTAATAACCTCCTTTAACTTAATTACCTCTTTAACGACCCTGTCTCCAAATACATTCACGTTCTGAGGTAGCGGGGGTTAGAACTTCAACAGATGAGTTTGGGGGGTAAGAGAGATAGAATTCAGCTTACAACAGGACTCAGCAGCTTCTGGAAAGTGTTTTCCTCTCTTTGAATGCTGCAGATACTCTAGATGTTCCTCTCTACCTTACTCCCTGGGTGTTTTATTTGTTTGAACTAATTTCCTTCACAAAGCAATCCCTTGGTCATCCTCATTTTACGGTAACTATAGAAAGGACAAATAACATGCCCACACCTCAGAGTTGATACCTGACCAACGAACCCGGAGAGCTAAGGCCAGTGCCCATGCTCTCCTCCCATGCTGACCTGAGGCCCACGTCCTCCGCTGCTACTGATCCCAGCCCAAGCAGCCTAAGAAAGGTCCATGGCTTCACTTGCTCCTGGGGACCCAAGCGTAAGTGTGGTTGTGCGATGTCCGTGAACAAACTTGTGATGAATCATTAGTACTCCCATTTCACAGCTTGAAAACTAAGAGCCTGAGTCTTTTGTGCAAGATTCCATATTCAAGGGATGTAAGAGCTCAGAAGGCCTTTGCTGACCAAAGGAGATTGTACTCCCAGAAAGATTGTGCCTATCTAGAGGCTAATAAAGTGAGGCAGAGAAATCATCTTTTATTGCTTGAGGAGAAAGAGCATTATAGCCATTTAGAGGTGACAGGAAGTGACTCATGGTGCATCTTAATGGTCAAAGTAAGCCTGAACATTAAAGAGAACTCAGTATTACTGCAGAAAAAGGACAGGTTTTGGAGTCAGATGCATTTGTATTTGATTGTAAGTGCTGCCTTCCTGGGTGTGATGTTTTAGATTCAGTTGCTTCATCTGGAAAATGGGATGTAATATTTCCTTGCAGGGTCATTGTAGGATTTTAGATTACATAGGTAATGTGCCCAGTTCAGTGTTCAGGTTAGTTTTTCATTTTGTTTTGTAGTAAAAATAGGCTAGCCTAAAACATGGCAACAAATTATCCCCGATCTTAGTGGTTTATAACTATCTTTAAATATCACATCAAATTATAATATAATGTAAATGTCATATTTAAATGTCAAATGTCTACCATGACTCCTCATGCTGATACAAGAGACCCCATCTCAAGCAATGTAATCAGCAGAAATTGCTGGGATCTTGCACCAGCAATGAGATGCTTCAATTTGGAAATGACGTTTGTTGCTTCTGCTTTCAACTCATTAGACCCTAGTCACTGGGTTCCACCTAACCACGAAGGGGCCCAGAGGGAAGGTATTCTGATGCCTGGAAGGTGGAAGTCTGGCAAGGCTGGTGAACACCAGTGAGGATGCTCCCCTAGAACAGGGTAGCATCTGAGGTGTTCAGTGAAGGGTAGCAATTATTACAACTCCTCCTGCCTTTTCTTAAAGTGATTGTGTCCTGTTCTATTTGCTTTCTTTCAAGCAAGACTTAATTCATACTAATTAAGGGAGCTAATTGATTTGGTCACACGTCTTCTTACTCCCTCACCTTTGGGGAAAATTAGCCATTAATATCCCAAAGTCAATTGTTATTCTCTGAGCTTTCAAGGTGGAGTTGTGTAGATTCATTGATAAAGAAGAAGGCCTTTGACCACAGGTTGAGAAGGAGATTCTGATGATCACTTTTATTTTAAATATACAACTGAGGTTCCCATTTCTTCTTAATGCCTACCTGAATGTTATTAGATTGCAGTTCCAGGGCTAACTACTCTATTTCTTTTATTGTGGTAATATATACATAACAAAAAAATGTATCATTTGATCCATTTTTAAGTGCTCAGTTTAATGGCAGTATGAATATACATTCATAGTTGTGCAACCACCATCTCCAGAAGTTTTTCTTTTTTTCTGTCTTCCCAAACTGAAACTCTGTGTCTGTTTAACAAGAACGCCCCATTTCCCCTCCCCTAGTCCCTAGCAACCACCATTTTACATTCTGTCTCTATGAATTTGACCACCGTATTCTAGGCACCTCATATACAAGGACTCATATAATGTTTATCTTTTTGTGACTGGTTGTATGAGTTTATTTTCACATGCTATAAAGAACTACCTGAGACTGGGTCATTTATTTTAAAAAAGAAGTTTGATTGACTCACAGTTCTGCATGGCTGGGGAGACCTCAGGAAATTATGGCAGAAGCAGAAGCAGGCACGTCTTACGTGGTGGCAGGCAAGAAAGAGCATGTGAAGGAGGAACTGTCAAACACTTATAAAATCATCAGCCCTCATGAGAACTCGCTATCACAAGAACAACACAGGGGAAACCGTGATCCAGTCACCTCCCACCAGGTGTCTCCCTCAACACATGAGGATTATGGGGATTACAGTTTGGGTGGGGACACAGAGCCAAACTGTATCACTGGCTTATGTCATTCAGTATAATGTTCTCAAGATTTATTTGTGTTGTAGCATAGGTTAGGATTTCCTTCCTTTTTAAGGCTGAATAATATTCCAGCATGTGTGTATGTATGGATGGATGGATGAATGGATGGATGGATGGACGGATAGAAAGATAGATAGATAGATAGATAGATAGATAGATAGATAGATAGATAGATAGACAGACAGATAGATACCATATTTTATTTATCCATTCATCTATAATGGGTACAAAGTTTACTTCTACCTTTTAGCCCTTTATAAATAACGCTTCCATGAGCATGGGTGTCTCAAAATATCTGTTGGAGACATTGTTTTTAATTCCTCTTCATCTATATCCAGAAGTGGAATTGTGAGATCATACTGTAATTCTATTTTTAATTTCCTGAGGAACCTTCATACTCTTTTCCACAGTGAATGCACCATTTTCAGTCTCACCAGCAGCATCTCTTTGACTTCTAACTCCCTGTCTGACCTCCCCATGAAGAATCTTGGAGTATCAGTTGTTTTGTTTCAGATTATTTGTGCAAAGGACAGGGTCCCTCTTTTGTTCCATCTATCATGACTTAATTTGGCATTTATTGCCTCCTTATCCTTGTTTTACTTTGTAATTTTGTTCAGAGGTCATGCGCTAGAGGCATAGGTTACACTTTAAATCCTTACAAAGAACAATGTGAACACAAAAGTTATCCTTTGTATGTCTTTATTGGACTTTTGTCATTTTTTATTACCATTAATATACTACGTATACCTGTGGGTTATCTGTCACTGAATTTCTCCAACATCCTTAGCAACGACGTGTAAGAAATACCTGCAAAATCTAATACAATAATGCAGTCCCTTAGAGATTTGTGAGAATAAAATTAGCTTGAGGAATGCTTCTGATTTAAGTTAGCGTCTGACTTTTAGGTGTACTAGATAGATCTAACAACATATTGGAAAAGAACACTTGGGGAATAAAGAAAACATCATCTTTGGATTTTCTCCTTCCCCTCCCCACGCTCCATACAACCCTGATGGTAATAAATATCCAATCCATGGACTCTGCTTTCTCAGAATTGGCTATCCCTTTTCTCTTTTGAAGTGGTTATTTTTTTCCTACATGTCTGAGGTCTCAAGCCTTGTGTACTTAGCGTGAGACAACAGGTACAAGTACCTCGAGGAGTAAGTATGGAGCTAGGCAACAGGTCCTCCTCCAGGCTGCTATCCACTAGATCGTCAGCACTGTCTTAGAAAACAGCGGTTTCGCATGTTCTCACTCATAGGTGGGAACTGAACAATGAGATCACTTGGACTCGGGAAGGGGAACATCACACACCGGGGCCTATCATGGGGAGGGGGGAGGAGGGAGGGATTGCATTGGGGAGTTATACATGATATAAATGATGAAATGATGAGTGCTGACGAGTTGATGGGTGCAGCACACCAACATGGCACAAGTATACATATGTAACAAACCTGCACGTTATGCACATGTACCCTAGAACTTAAAGTATAA
Organism: Rhinopithecus bieti; assembly: GCF_001698545.2. NCBI lineage: Eukaryota > Metazoa > Chordata > Mammalia > Primates > Cercopithecidae > Rhinopithecus > Rhinopithecus bieti. Next base: position 1,754,604 of record NW_016803312.1, read on the forward strand.
TAAAAAATAAAAAATAAAAAAAAAGAAAACAGCGGTTTCCTCCTCCTCCTGTGCTCAGTGTTACAGGCAAAGCGGTGTGGTGGTGACACAGCGTAGGAAAACAAAAGATATCCTCAGGATGGTCTCACTCTTCCTAAATCACCCCAGAAATCCCAGCATGCATGGCCTTGGGGTCCTCAGAAAGCCACTCTTACCATCCTGCAGGGCAGATGGACCAAAAAACGCCTTGACAGCTCTTCTGTTCTATTCTTTTTATGTTTGTAATGTCTGTTCCTGGCAACACCTCTGTTTAATTCTCAGGTGGCTCTTTTTTTTTTTTTTTTTAAGGAAGGAAAAACAAATCCCCCTACAATACTCTGTAGAAGGGGATAGAATCACTGTGGAATTCGGTATTGGCTAATAAAGTGTAAACCCTGAAGATCAATGTCTGAGTGCACAGTTGTCCTTCAAGCCATTGTACGTCTGCTTTCCAAGAATAGAAGGCTACTTTTAACCAAGAATTAAAATAAACTCATAATTTAAGCATCTCTTTCATGCCAAATGGAAATCTTAGGGTTGAATAATCAGGCTCACCTGAATACAAAGTTGTTCTGAAAATGCTGACAATTGCAGAAAGGTTCTAGAAGCTTTTTCAAAAAATAAGTTCAGATGGTTCCAACGGAGTTACTATTGAGATTAAAGAGATCAGGTCAAAGCTGATTTTGCTTGGTGTGCATTCTGTTTTCTCTGCACGAGGACTGATTGCCTATTTCATAAATATAGTGAAGAAATTAAATTTTACATTAGCTGGGCTATTTTATTATAAGCCACTTTTATAGGCCAGTTTTAACATAGGCTATTTTATTACATCCCTTGGAAACACTGCATTTTGGTGGAAGATATTCAATGCTCATTAAACCAGCAGAAACCTATGTAGATAGAATTAATAGCCAACAGAACAGAGGTAACTGCTTCTTCATTTGCAAAATGCTGAGCCATTAAGAGGATCAATCAGTAGGGGGTGATGTAATCCACCAATGCAGTCATTTCCCACCTGGTTCTGTGGATGCATCTGAATACAAAATTGCCTGGAATTTTTTTTTTTTTTTTTTTTTTTTAAGGGGTTTAAAAGAAAAGATCCCCGCAGGGGCTTAATAAAGGACTTTTTTCTTCTGTTCTTACTTTTGTTTTATTCCACACTCCATAGTTTGGACACCATTTTAAAGTCAACGTTGTGAATATTAAACAGGGAAGAGGATGAAGCCAAGTTACCTTGTAGTAAAATTCAGATGTTAGTCCTTTTTCATTGCCTGTGTGGAAGGTGCAATAGCTTCCGAATGGCAGTTTCAATCTTGCTAAATGGACAAATTTAATAATAATGGTTAAATGTTATGCAGGTGCAAGGGAAGTTACAACGGGCATGTGGATTTGTGAGGGGATCTGAATCTCCAGGGCATAGACTTGAACCTCTATCAGGAGACCAAAGATGGCCCGTAGCCACTGAATTGAACTAAATGTGCTGGTGTTGCCCATAACAACAGTTGCTAGGCGACCTTTGCCAGGATGTGGAGGGGTGGGAATCGCTGCAGATCATGCCACTATTTATCATCATACACTAGCAGGCTTGTTTAGGGTGAAGCCTGACACATGTGCTGAGAATGCCACATGATAGCAATGTCACACACACACCAGGAAAAGAAAGCATTGGAGGAAAGTCTGAGAAATCATAAATGGTTGTCATGCAGCTGCCTGTGTGATTTCTGTCTGAAACTTCCCAACCGGGCGTTTCGGTTGTGTGACAGATGTACTGTGTGTTAGATGTACTGTGTAACTATCCTTCCTCTTTGGGGGAAGGTTCGGAGGGGAAGGGAAGACAGCATGGGCGAGAATAATGAAGAGGTCATTACTCCATCAGTATTGGGACGGTGGCTCTAGCAAACATCAACATAGAATCTGTTATCAATAGGTGGCCCAGGTGAGCATGCATTCAGAGCATCCTGTAAATCAATACATGATTTGATTTACAGTTCACCAAATATCTCACGATGTAATGCACTTTCTGAGGTGCAAAGGACCCTGTTATTTACTTTTCTAAAGGTGTTACATCAATTCCAGCATAAACACCACTATTCTTTGAACAGATTGGCTGAAAGTAATAACAGCATGAATGAGTATTTCCAAAAATCACACCGTGCTTTGAGTTGAACACTCACACAGAAAGCATCTTTTCTTCTTTCTCTTCTCTTCTATTCTCTTCTCTTCTATTCTCTTCTCTTCTCTCCTCCTTCTCCTCCTCCCTCCTCCTCCTCTTCCTCTTCCTCCTCTTCCTCCTCTCCTCCTCCTCCTCCTTCTTCTTCTTCTTCCTCCTCCTCCTCCTTCTCTTCCTTGTCTCTCTCTCTCTCTCTCTCCCCCCCCCCACTATTATCTCCTGCGATTCTCTCCCCCTATTCTCTCCCCTATTCTCTCGCCTATTCTCTCTCCTATTCGCTCTCCTATTCTCTCTTCCACTTGGCCAGTCTGTGAAATCTCAACAGTCAGGCTGGAATTCAGGTAGTTTCAGTAGTTACATTTTAGATCAGTAGAAACCTGCCTACCCCACCTGGCTTTTGCCAGTTTTTTTTTTCTTGTTGTTTGTTTTCTTTTTCCCTTGAGACAGAGTCTCGCTCTGTCACCCAGACTGGAGTGCAGTGGTGCGATCTTGGCTCACTGCAAGCTCCGCCTCCCGGGTTCACGCCACTCTCCTGCCTCAGCCTCCCGAATAACTGGGACTACAGGCACCCGCCACCTCACCCAGCTAATTTTTTGTGTTTTTAGTAGAGACGTGGCTTCACCGTGTTAGCCAGGATGGTCTCGATCTCCTGACCTCGTGATCCGCCCGCCTCAGCCTCCCAAAGTGCTGGGATTACAGGCTTCATGACCGGCTTTTGCCGGTTTTAAAAGAATAATTCTCAACAAAACTTTTTGTTTTTATCAATTTAAAAGGCATTATTAATTAGAGCAAATTAAGGAGATCCATGAGTCTATTAAACCATGTAGGGTTATACAACATAAGTAGCATTCCTATTTCTGAGATTTTAAATCTTAAACAATCTAACAGTATCTCCACAGATGTAAAGTCAGGCATCTCTGGGATGTTTTTCTATGAATGTGCCAGATAATTAAAATCACAGCAGTTTCAGGGTGAAATGTCAAGCCTAAGTTTCTGTGTTCTCAATATTGACACACATTTTTATAGGTCATGAGGAAATAAGAGTAGAAATCAATCAGTAAAAAGGTGCCTCCTATTTACAATAGCAGAGACTTGGAACCAACCCAAATACCCATCAATGATAGACTAGATAAAGAAAATGTGGCACAGATACACCATGGAATACTATGCAGCCATGAAAAAGAATGAGTTCATGTCTTTTGCAGGCACATGGATGAAGCTGGAAGCCATCATTCTCAGCAAACTAACACAGGAACAGAAAATGGAACACCACATTTTCTCACTCATAAATGAGAGTTGAACAATAAGAACACATGGACGCAGGGAGGAGAACATCACACACTGGAGCCTATCGGGGGGTGGGGCATAAGGGGAAGGAGAGCATTAGGACGAGTACCTAACGCATGTGGGGCTTAAAACCTAGATGACAGGTTGATAGGTGCAGCAAACCACCATGGCACATGTAAACCTATGTAACAAACCTGCACTTTCTGCACATGTATCCCAGAACTTAAAGTAAAATATAAATAAATTAATTAATTAAATAAAATTTAAAAACGCCTCTTGTTCAAAAAGGAAGGGGAAAGGAAAAGGTGTGTTAAAAGATCTTTTGGAGAAATGATGGAACACAGTATGGAATTATTTTCCTAAGGCAGAAATGAAGTTGGTGACTATCAAATTTCTTGGCGGAATGTCACACAGTGGTTAAGACTCAGGCCTGGACTCATTTACTGTTTCAGCATTTAGCGTCGGAACATTTTAAACAAGTTATTTAATCTAAATAAGTCTCTACTTCTCCTAGAAATTTGGGAACATAATTCTATCCGCCTTGCAGAATTATCATGAGAATGAGATGATACCCCACATATAAGGTGCTTAGTACGGTCCCTGGCCCATTGTAGCTTGGCAAGAGATGATAGAGAAGTGTAACTGGTGCCTTGTTGTTCTCTTAAATTGCTGGGAAAGTTCTCAGGTGAACTCCAGTGAGGAGCAGTGACTGGGATTTAAGCACTTACTGCCTGTCCCACCAGAGACACTGAGCAGAGAGGGAGGTGGGAGGGGTCCCGTGAATGCACACATCTATCGTGGGACCCTTGAGTGACCTGAGTGGAGTAGGAGACAAATGCTACTGAAAGCAGGTGAGAAAACAGGGCTGCGTGTGCCTTGCTGCTAGGAGAACCTGGCAGAGGAGGACCCTTGTCAGCAGCCTTAGCACCGTCATCATAGTCAGCGTTCCATAGACCCAGAGTAAACAATGGATTCTCAGAAAGGACTTTAAGTGGTCAACATAATGAAGAGCATTTGCCTACCAGTTGGTAGTTCCTCATATTCTATTTCGTCCTAGCAACAGCTGTATAGCATGAACAGAACTGGAATTCTCTGTGTGTGTGTGTGTGTGTCTCTCAACAGCAGCAAAATTGATGCAGCCAGGTGTGGTTGTAATCTCAGCACTTTGGGAGTCCAAGGCGGGTGGATCAGTTGAGGTCAGGAGTTTGAGACCAGGATGGCCAACATTGTGAAACCCCGTTTCTACTAGAAATACAAAAATTAGCTAGGCATTGTGGCATGGGCCTATAATCCCAACTACTCAGGAGGCTGAAGTAGGAGAATCACTTGAACCTAAAGGAGGCAGAGGTTGCAGTGAGCCGAGATCGCGCTATTGCACTCCGGCCTGGGTGACAGAGTGTGACTCCACCTCAAAACAACAACAACAAAAGAGAAATTGATGCCACATGTGTGTGACTTGTCCCTGATTAAATGCATCAGCTGAAAAAGTATAAGAAACAGCACCCAGCACACATCTCCTAACCCCACATCCCATATTCTAGAGTCTTGGCTTACCATGGCAATGCTCATTGCTCCAGGTCCTATCTCCTCATCCCATCTGACTTCTGTGCAGCTGTGGGCACCCTATATATGGTCAAGAATTCACCTCAAAAACAATAGTATCTTGGTTTCTCAGTGTCTTGCTATCCTTGTTTTCTGCTTCCAGGATTTCCCCAGAAGTCTTTGACCCTGAAGTAGAAAGTTAACACCCTTGGGGGCAACCATGAACCTGGAGGGATGGGGGGTGGTAGATCAATGGGCCAGCTTCCCATCCTTGGAGGGACAGTTCTGAGGTCATTCTACCAGGTTGCCTAGAGGGTCCCCAGCACGCCTGAGCCCACCAGTGCACTGCGGTTCTCAGTTCAGCAATGAACCTTTGTGGCTTTCTCTTTCTCTGTCTCACCTTCCTTCCCTCTCACACCCAATTCTTGGGATTTCCTCTCACACCTTGCATCCAGGGCAACCCAAACTAAGACTGCTTTGTAAACCTTTAACAAAGAAGCTCTAAAAACAACATAAGGCATCGATAACCAGGAAGAACAGAGGCCAAATCGTTAGGAAGGTGCCAGTTTAATATTCAAAGACGCTCAGCTTGTAGATTTTGTAAGAAAAAAAAACATATTCTATTGGGATCCAGCATTCAACAGAACAAAAGGAAGATGTGCCATTGCTGGGGATGGTTCATGGGTTTGCCTTCTGTGGGGCCAGGCGGGCTGTGCCCCTGTGGATATGCTGTCCCTGAACTGTGGTCCTGCCCAAATGCAGGTTGTGCTGGAGCACAGTTCAGGGCCCTTTTGTACTCCCATGGAGTCCATTCCCTTTGCTGGATTTTCACAGAAATGTAAAGGGCAAGTCTTTCCCTCTCTTTCACCCTTGAAAATCCCACCACAAAGCATGGAGTGGGAGGTCAGAATGGCTGGATCAGGGCAAGCTGCACTTCTAGATTTGACCATGTCTCCTTGGCTCGTTACCCAGTGGGATGGGCAGGGGCTATCAGGAAAGAACTCCCGGGTTGGAGCTCAGACTCTTCTTTTTGATTGCTGTGTGGACATGGGCAAGTCACTTCCACCCACTGAGGTTCCACCTAGTCCTCCTTTGTAAAGGAGAAGCTATGACATGAAAGACATGGACCTCAGGCAGTTGTTGCAGGCACAAATGTGGAGATAGATGTGAAAGGCTTGGAAAACCAAGGAATAAAACTCCTGTTAGTCATTAAGTTTTAGAAGACAGAGAAGGGGGATAGGAGAAAAAGAGGGAAGAGGAAATATAACAAGTCCCCTGCCAGGAAATCCCATCCTCTGAGGCTGCTGCCACCACTGCCTGAGCACTCACATCTCCCTCTGCCTCCAGGCCCTTGTTGCCTGGCTCACTGCTCTCTCCCTTCAGGTCTCAGCTTAGAGGTCACCTCCTCCAGGAAGCCTGCTCTGACCATCCCTCCACTAAGTCTCTGACAGGTGTCTTTGTGACCTCCTGCCTCCTTGAACTCGTCCTGTCAGAGCCCTTCCTCCCACATGGTGCTGTAGTTGCCTGTGGTTTGTCCGCATTTTCTATAGCACCACAAAGGCAATGCCCTCATCATGACAGCATTTCAGTACCTGACACAGCGCTGAGCGCATAGTGTGAGCCCAAAACAGTTGGTAAGGTCAGGCACGGTGGGTCATGCCTGTAATCCCAGCACTTTGAGAGGCCAAAGTGGGAGGATCCCTTGAGCTCAGGAATTCAAGGCCAGTCTGGGCAACATAGGGAGACTCATCTTTCCAATATAATAATTTTAAAAATTGGGTGTGTTGGTTCATGTCTGTAGTTCCAGCTACTCAGAAGGTAGGGAGACTGAGGTGGTAGGATTGCTTGAGCCTAGGAGATAGAGGCTGCAATGAACTATGATGGCACCACTGCACTTCAACTTGGACAATAGGGCAATACTCTGGCTCAAAAAAACAAAAAGTTGATAAATGACTAATGCATGTATGGCTATGTTCCTTAAATCACTCCATAGTAAGAATTTTCAGATTTAATGTACTTGTTCTGAGTTGTCTAAACCTCATTAGTAATCAAATGCTATCATTACCAAAACATCAGAAGGCACAAACCACTGGATAGAATCTTTTTCTAGTAGAGGAATACAATATTTATGTATTGCTGGGCACTAGAGTTTTTTTCATTCATATTTAGAATGAGGAGAACCAGCTTTTTCTGAAGGCGAGGAAGCTCTGAATATTGCACTCACAGAGACTTGATCTATAGTATAAAATCTGCCTGTACTAGTCCATTTTCACCCTGCTGATAAAGACATACCTGAGACTGGGTAATTTATAAAGAAAAAGGGGTTTAAGGAACGCACAGTTCCATGTAGCTGGGGAGACCTCACAATCATGACAGCAGGCAAGAGAGAATGAGAGCCAAGCAGAAGGGGAAACCTGTTATAAAACCATCAGATCTGGGAGGCTGAGGCAGGAGAATGGCGTGAACCCGGAGGCGGAGCTTACAGTGAGCAGAGACCGTGCGCCACTGCACTCCAGCCTGGGAGACAGAGCGAGACTCCATCTCAAAAAAAAAGAAAAAGAAAAAAAACCATCAGCTCTCGTGAGACTTACTCACTACTCTGAAAACAGTATGAGGGAAATGGCCCCCATGATTCAATGATCTCCCACAGGGTCCCTCCCTCAACACATGGGAATTATGGGAGCTACAATTCAAGATGAGATTTGGGTGGGGACACGGCCAAACCATATCACTGCCCATTGAAAATATGTCAATATGCAAAATAAATGCCATCAACAGCTCATCGTATCAATGTGCTATATATAGGAAACTGAAAAAAATAAGTTCCCACCCCATCTAATTTCACTTAATGGAAGAAATACTTGTCTTTATTTAGTGCTAAATATCACAATAAGCATTCTAACAACAAAAGAATAGACAGAATCTTGGGAAACTTTGACCTTTACATAATGTACGTATTTTTTAAAATACCTTAACATTTAAGTGTCAGAAATTTGACCGCCCTGTACTTACTGTCTAATCTTTTCATCAGATTTTCTTTTCTTTTTTTTTTTTTTTTTTTTTTTTTTTTGAGACGGAGTCTCGCTCTGTCACCCAGGCTGGAGTGCAGTGGCCGGATCTCAGCTCACTGCAAGCTCCGCCTCCCGGGTTCCCGCCATTCTCCTGCCTCAGCCTCCCGAGTAGCTGGGACTACAGGCGCCGCCACCTCGCCCGGCTAGTTTTTTGTATTTTTTTAGTAGAGACGGGGTTTCACCGTGTTAGCCAGGATGGTCTCGATCTCCTGACCTCGTGATCCGCCCGCCTCGGCCTCCCAAAGTGCAGATTTTCTTTAGGGGAAGTCATGCTCAGTGAAGTTACAGTCCAGTAGCCATCTCTGTAGTGATTTAACACACATGTAAGTTTCCTTGAGCTTTCACATTTGTAGCCCATCTTGGCTGTAATAAGCGTGAGAAGTACTACTAATCGTGCAGTGATAGCTATTGATCTTTCTTGCCAAACTAAGTAACAAAGAATATGAAAGGTGTGAGGTCTTTGATGCAGTTGCTGTCAAATTACAGTCAATGCATATTGCTAAAGCTTGTGAGGGCTCCAAGTCCTAAATGTAGCTTAGCCCGACTAGGCACATGTAAGTGGTGGTGACACATGCCGTTGGCTATTTGCATCCTGCCCTTAAGAGAGAGGCCTGGGATGGAGAAATGAATCTGGGCAATGCCAGCATGCCTGTGCTCTTCAGAGCCATGTGCTGGATGCAATGAGTTCTGGAGTATAGCTAGAGAAGGAGGGAGTCTCAAAGAGGTATTGCAACATTCAGCAGGTGCTGTGGTGCACTCTGCCCAAGGGACACAGAGCTACTCTTCAGCTAGCAAGAAACCAGCTGCAGAATTTGGTCTGGTCCAGGGAGGGTGGTTACCAAACACAGTAGTTGGCATCGCTCCAATGGGAGCATCGTTAGAGTTCACGCAAGGACCAGCAGGGTTGGCATACCCTGGGTCTTACTCTGCAACTGCTCCAGTAAACAGAGTTGTCTGAAGCACTCCAGAGACTGTTCTGAAGAACCCACTCAGTCGTGGACAAGCTGGGACTGCTGGCCATCTACAGTCTGGGAGGAAACCCAGAAAGTAATTTCTGCTATTCTCTAAGTTGTTCCTGGGTCTGTATATCCCCGGCCAGGACCTGAGCCCTGAACTCCATTATCTGGCTGTAGTTGTGGCCCCTAGCCCTACCCCACCCTTCAGGGCTCTGGAGCTCTTGCCTGGCCTAGCTCATCAACACCAAAATGGCCCAGGGTTGGGAAATCCGCTCAGAAAGTCTGTCTCCCTATCCAGTGCTCACAAATGCCTCTCCTCCTCCTCAACCCTCCTCTCTCTTCTCCCAACTTAACAAGATGTCTCTTCTACACACACAACTATGTCAGAAACTTACTACAGGCCCCCTCAGTCCCTTCTTCCTCCTTCCCTTCCCAGTTCCTCCCTATTACAGCATTTGCTACCTTTTCACATCTTCAATTGTGTAATTTTGCTTCTAAGTCCTATAGAAAAAGAAAATGAGCCAGACAGGTGTTGACCCTGTTCTTACAAAAACATTCTTTGGGGAAGTCATTTTTCATGTTTGAATAACAGTAACGAAGGCTGCTCACTGTGGTTCATTCCTGTAATTCCTACACTTTGGGAGGCTGAGGCAAGAGGATTGCTTAAGGCCAGGAGTTCAAGACCAGCATGGGCAGCATAGCAAGACCCCGTCTCGACCAAAAAGGTTTTAAAATGTTTTAAAAAACTTTTTTTTTCTGACCTGTTTGAGTTCCTTCTCAGGGTAATTTATCTACAGTATCTCTAATTCTCACAGAAACTCTTAAAATAGAGGTTTCATTAGCTGTACTTTATAGATGATCAGACCCAGACCCAAACACAGAACCCTGGTCACGCAGGAGCAAGGTGGAACCTCCTTGAAAGGTTAGCTGTCCTCATTCTTAAATAGCATCTGTTCTGGATGTTTGCCAGTTGTTGGATTATTTGTTTGTTTATCTGTTGACTGGCCGTCCTCTGAACCCCTTGCTGATTTGGGCACTGTCCCATCCAGTAGATAAGGCAGTATGACCCCTGAACAGGGCCAAATGTTCCCTCTCTTGCCCTTGGGCAGTGAGGCACAGCATCATGACCTAGAATCAGCTGATTGGAAGCTCTTGTCTGGTCCTGGGCATCCACAGAGGCAGTGCAGCCTGGCAGGGCAGGTGAAGATCCGCAGAGCTGGCCCAGGCTCCAGCAGCAGCAGCAAGCGTCCAGTGGTACGGGGCCAGCAGCAGTGTCCTGGCTGTGGCTGTGGCAGCTCAGCTGTCTCTTCTGCCACCTAGACCTCGGCTCCTGCTCATCCTCTGCCTGTAATTCTGTAGTCTCACTCCCAGTTCAATGAGTTCTTCAAATCCTTCCAATCACACCTCTTTCCTTGGATCAGCTTGCATTTCCTTCTTGGATGACAACCAAGAGCTTTTCATCCACACTTCATGCATGCATTCTACTGATGGGGTGGTTGGTCTGCCCAGGATCCAAGTCCTCCTAAAGACCTATAAACAGGGGCAAGGCTGAGAATGAAATGGGACTGAGGAAAAGGGTTTTACTCTGATGTCTTTTGCCATTGGGTTGAAGGCAAGTGTGCAAAGAGGATCCCTTTTAGAAAATCCTCAAGAATAGGAAAGAAAGGCGCAAAGAGACTCCCTGGCAGATGATCATGCATGAAGCTAGAGGAAGCCCTCTCTGTTTCACCTTCTGCTGGGACCTGCCAAATTCTTGCTCCAGGATTTAGTGAGACTTAGACACTCTCTCTTTTGGCCTGGGTTGCTGCATCTTTAAATGTCAAAGTTTGGATTTGCTGCCTGATTCTTGGAAGAATCATGGGTGAACATGGTTTGGCACAGGGATCGTGGTCGGTGCTCATTCTATATAGTACTTAGAAAATCATGGCAGGTCAAGTCTTATTATGTCCTTTCCTGGCCAGATGGCAACACCAGCAAATATTCTCAAGGACAGAAGATACTCTGCTGTACTCTGGGATCCTCTGCTGATTTTTGTGAAGGCTGCAACAGCGCAGCTGTCTTAAGCCACTGGAGAGTCACTGGTAGGAAACCCACCCACTGAACCCGTGGCAGTGGTGAATTGTGTTATACACGTGTTAACAGGCATAACAAGTGTTCAGTAACAAACACCCCATTGAAGTAACAAATGGATAGGTGTTAACATTGCTCTGGAAGATGCATTATAGTGTAAACCAGGAACAACCATAAAATAGAGCACTTCCTGGCAATGCAGAGGGGAGTATGTATGAAAAAATGGTGGTGGCGTCCAGGTGCGTTAGCTCATGCCTGTAATCCCAGCACTTTGGGAGGCTGAGGTGGGCGGATCACGAGGTCAGGAGATCAAGACCATCCTGGCTAACACGATGAAACCCTGTCTGTACTAAAAATACAAAAAATTAGCTGGGTGTGGTGGCAGGCACCTGGGACTCAGCTACTCGGGAGGCTGAGGCAGGAGAATGGCATGAACCCAGGACGCAGAGCTTGCAGTGAGCTGAGATTGTGCCATGCAGTGACACACCAGCCTGGGCGACAGAGCGAGACTCCGCCTCAAAAACAAAAAAAAAGATAGTGTTGGGTGCTGTCAAAAGACAGGTTAGGTTACCTATAAGGCCCTGCCTTTGACATAACACAGACCCAGAAAATACCCTGTTGTGCCGGCCCAAACAACTACAGGTGAACTAATTACAGGACTGGAAGGGAACTACCCCTTCCGCCTCTGCACATACCTATATAGCAACAAATAAGAAAAAAGTAACGAGCACTACAAAAGTACAGTTGCTAAAGATAAATGCTTGAAAGTCAGAGCTTGGAGCAATTTTAGTGCGATGCTAAAAATTCCCTGTAATTCGTGGATCCTGCATGAGACACAGTAGCAACTGGTCTAAGGTAGAGCCACAGGGGCTGTTAGTAGAGGTGGGACCATGAGGATGTGCCTCTGATGATGAAAGGGGAAGGTCTGAATGCCCACCATAGAGACACTTCTCCAGTGCTCTGGCAGAAAGTGTCAGCCATCTTAATACCGGAGAATTGGGTTTTAGCGTCAAGCTCACACTGTGGTTATCAGGTTGTGTTTGTAGAACAAAGCCAGGACTCTTTTAACTGGGACCCATATAATGAATCCATAGACCATAGTCACAGAAGACCGGCTTTGGCATTAAATGTGCCTTCAGAATGCCGAATTCCAGCCCTGCAATGGTGTCTCCGAATGGAGCCACAGACTTGTATCTGGCATCCCAGAGTAACATGGGCTGGCTGCTCCCTGAGAGGAATTCCCTCATGCCTAATTTCACATCAACCCCAGGATCCCTCTGAGATCCAGGGGACCAATGGAGAAGAGAAAGTTGCTGGTAAGACCTTTATTGAATGTATAACACTAAAAACAGAGTTGCTCTCTGCTGTTTTGATCAGTGAGATGGGCGGCCTCAGAACTTACAGACATTTCACCAGGGACTCAAACAAACCAAACCAGAAACATAGGGTTGCAGTGGTTGGTTCAGCCACTGCTGGATTTTTGTTTTCTTCTTCCCTGAAGTCCTACTGAATAGGGAATCAATATTACGAGATGCTTATCTTCAGAGATGCTGTGTCAAGAGTTCAGACAAAAAAAGATGCATTTTCATTTATCTGCCTGTCTGCGGCTGAGCAGAGTGAGAGCATGTGTTCTGTGCTTAGTCTTGGGAGGGAATACATTAGTTTTCTATGCCATTAGCTTGGGATTTCTTTCTTAGCCCTTTATCTTGGCACAGCAGAAAGGAAGAGATATTTAAATTTCAGCAATGGCAAAATATTGCCTATTTAGAATATTTTCCCGGTGTCACATTGATTTATTATTGCCGACTCACTTTCAAAAACATCTCTCCAGCCTTTTACATGCTGAATTAAAATCTGAAGCAGATTCTGATTCTGACTTTAGCTCTTGAAATTGCAAAAGCCAATCAACTGCATGGCTGTGCACCCTCATTGCAGCTGCCTCTCATTCTCCCCGCCTCCCAACTGTGCTGAGCGCATTCTTTTGTAGGGAAGCAAAAGCAGTGAGTCTTTTTCAGCATGCCTGTTTTTATTGTTTTCCAGTCTGTTCTGATTCTTGTGAATTTCCAAGCTCTTACATCCTATACTAACTAGGGCCACAAAAGCACTCAGGATGACTGAGGTGTTTGTTTGTTTGTTTGTTTGCTTGCTTGCTTTGAGGTGGAGTCTCACTCTGTCACTGAGGCTGGAGTGCAGTGGCGGAATCTCGGCTCACTGCAACCTCCACCCCCTGAGTTCAAGTAATTCTCCTGCCTCAGACTCCTGAGTAGCTGGGATTATAGGTGTGTGCCACCATGCCTGATAATTTTTTGTGTTTTTAGTACAGATGGGGTTTCACCATGTTGGCCAGGCTGGTCTTGAACTCCTGACCTCAGGTGATCTGCCCGCCTCAGCCTCCCAAAGTGCTGGGATTATAGGTGTGAGCCACTGTTCCTAACCAGATGATTGAGTTTTGTGTGAGGATAATTTCGTGGAATCAGATGGTTCTCAGAATATGTATTTTTGCTCTCCAATGGAGGTAGAATAACTAATTATATCATATTAAGAGCAACCATTTAATAACTACTTACACTGTGTCAGTTCCTTTCATATGCATTACCTTTAGTTCACAATAATCCTGTTGACATTATTCCCATCTTACAGATAAGGAAACTGAGTCTCAGAGGATTAAGAAAATGCCAGAGAGGCATGCAACTACTATGTGTCAGACTGAGTTGAAATACCTGTCTCATCAAGTCTGTATTTTTTTTCCTACTATACAACTCTATCTGTAGAACTAAAATTATTGAAAGACCTAGCCAGAGCAATCAGGCAAGACTATGAAATAAAAGACATCCAAATAGGAAGAGAGGAAGCCAAACTATTTCTCTTTGCAGGTGATATGATTCTCTACCTAGAAAACCCTAAAGTCTCTGCCCAAAGGCTTTTATATCTGATAACCAACTTCAGCAAAGTTTCAGGATTCAAAATCTGGGTACACAAATTAGTAACATTTCTATACACCAATAACATCCAAGCTCAGAGCCAAGTCAAGAACACAATCCCATTCACAATTGCAATAAAAGAATAAAAAACCTAGCAATACAGCTAAACAGGGAGGCTGAAAGATCTCTACAATGAGAATTACACAACACTGCTGAAGAAATCAGAGATGACACAAACAAATGGAAAAACATTCCATACTCATGGATAGGAAGAATCAATGTTGTTAAAATGGCCATACTACCCAAAGCAATTTCTAGATTCAGTAGCTATTTTTATCAAACTACAAATGACATTCTTCACAGAATTAGAAAAAACTATTCTAAAATTCATATGGAACCAAAAAGGAGCCCAAATAGCAAAAGCAATTCTAAGCAAAAGGAACAAAGCTAGAGGCATCATATTACCCAACTTCAAACTATACTGAAGGGCTACAGTTACCAAAACAGCATGGCACTGGGACAAAAACACATACATGGACCAATGGAGCAGGTTAGCGAACCAAGAAATAAAGCTGCTAATGTACAACCATCCAATCTTTGACAAAGCCAACAATAACAAAAAGTGGAAAAAGGATTCCCTATTCAATAACAGGTGCTGGGATAACTGGCTAGCCATATGCAGAAGATTGAAACTGGACCCCTTCCTTTCTCCATATACAAAAATCAATTCAAGACTTAAAAGTAAAACCTAAAGCTAAAAAATATCACAGAAGAAAACCCAGGAAGTACCATTCAGGAGATCAGCCCTGGCAAAGATTTCATGACAAAGACTCTAAAAGCAATTACAAAGAAAACAAAATTGACAAGTGGGACATGATTAAACTAAAGAGCTTCTGCAGAGAAAAAGAAACTATCAACGGAGTAAACAGACAACCTAAAGAATGGGAGAAAATATTTGCAAACTGTGCATCTGACAAAGGTCTAATATCCAGCAACTATAAGAAATATAAATAAATCAACAAGCAAGACGCAACCCACCCCATTAAAAATGGACAAAAGACATTAACAAACACTTCTTAAAAGAAGACATACACGTGGCCAACACACATAAGAAAAAAAATGCTCAACATCACTAATAGATGTGATGTTGACTACAATGAGATATCATCTCATACCAGTCAGAATGGCTATTATGAAAACGTCAAAAAACAACAGATGCTGGTGAGGCTTCAGAGAAAAGGGAGCACTCATGCACTGTTGGTGAGAATGTAAATTAGTTCAGCTACTATAGAAAGCAGTTTGGAGATCTCTGAAAGAACTTAAAGCTACCATTTGACCCAGCAATCCTGTTACTGGATATACATCCAAAGGAATATAAATCATTCTACCATAAAGACACATGCACTCATATGTTCACTGAAGCACCCTTCACAATAGCAAAGACATGAAATCAACCTTAGTGCCCATCTGGATAAAGAAACGTGGTGCATCTACACCATGGAATACTATGGAGCCATAAAAAAGAATAAAATCATGTTCTTTGCAGCAACATGGATGCAGCTGTAGGCCATTATCCTAAGTGAACTAAAACAGAAACAGCAAAATCAAATACCACCTGTTCTCACTTATAAATGGAAGTCAAACATTAAGCAAACATGGTCACAAGGAAGGGAACAACAGACACCAAGGCCTACTTGACGTTGGAAGGTGGAAGGAGGGTGACAACTGAAAAACTACCTATTGGGTACTGTGCTCATTACCTGGGTGACAAAATAGTCTGTTCTCCAAACCCATGCAACATCAAATTACCCATGTAACAAACCTTCAAACGTATCCCCTGAACCTAAAATAAAAGTTGTAAAGAAAAAATCATAATAAATTTTTAAAAATTCTTGTCAGGAATTAGGAGTTCCAATGATAGCTCCTGTGAGTAGCAATTGTACAGCCACAGCCAAAACAAATGACAATAATGACAACTAATATGGACTGAGCGTCTACCAGGGGCCGGGATCTTTATGCACATGGTCTTCGTAATCCTCACAATCATTTTGTGATTTAGAGACTATTTTATTTCTATTTCAAAACAGGCAAAGTGAACCCTAGAATAGCTAAAGAAATTTGCACAGGACACACATTTGTACTTAATGGAGTTGAACTTCAAACCCAGGTCTACAGGATCCATATTCCACATTCTTAACCATTCTTCAGTGATGACAACAACTGGCAACATGGTACCTAAATTCGGTGTTTTTGTCCCAAGATGCTAGGGTAGAGAGGGTCCCACATTTTTGATTTGGGAAATAAGCAATGATGGTGAACCTCTATGGACCGTAAAGAAGAGGTATGCACCTTTGTTTGTGTTTTATTCAGAAATGTGTATACATGGCTGTCATTAGAAAGATGGGCAGTGACTATTTACAAGAAGCTCCCCGCACAGTTGAGCTCTGAAAACCTCTCTCACAATTAGATCAGCCTTCCTCTGTAGACAGAGATGGAAAGAAGCAAATTGGATTTTCCACCAATTCTCAAAGGGCATGAACTCCACTTTTATAGTTCATAGGACAATTCATGTTTTGATTTGGGGCAGAATGACCCCATGTAGAGAGGACAGGCTAGCTAGATTGTATGAGCGTTCAGCTTTGTTACAATGTGATAGCTCTAGGGAGTCAGAATTTTAGTTTTATGTTTTATATAGGATGTGTTGATGTTAAATGGCTTGGTTTTTAAAAATAAAAATGCATGTGTGGGTTGTTGGGTGCAGTAGCTCGCGCCTGTAATCCCAACACTTTGAGCGGCTGAGGTGGGAGGACTGCTTGCACCCACGAGTTCAAGACCAGCCTGGGCAACTTACTGAGACTCTGTCTCTACAATTTTTTTTGTTGTTGTTGTTAATTAGCCAAGCATTGTGGTGCACACCCATAGTCCCAGCTACTTGTGAGGCTGTGGTGGGAGGATCTCTTGAGCATGGGAGGTTGAGGTTGCAGTGAGCTACAATTGCTCAAATCATAAGAGTACATAATTTATTTTGTAAGAGTACTTAAGTTTCTCTGGTTGCCATATTTCCATAGCTGCTTTTAGTTTTGAAAGTGGGGCTACTTAAAGAAATGTAATATTTTGAGTAGCACAAGTTTAAATGATAGGATATGTGCAACCCACATATCCACCCATGCAACCAACTTGGTTTTAAATAATGTGTTTAAATCCTAGGTCAATGCTTATGTGGTCAGTGCTTTATTTTATTACCTCTATTAGAATGTATTTTCTTAAGTAGGTTTTAAAAAGTTTGAACTAGTCAAATGAGAAAGTTGTCTTATCCTGGAAATGAATTCAGGGTCTCTTCACCTCCCACCATTCAAAAAGCCTTATTTTAGCATCTTTTTTTAAAAAAATACATTTCTCCAACATTAGCACTGCTGAAGGGGAGCAAAGATAAGAAAAGTCCACATGAACAGATCATTCCAGCAGGGCTCGTGTTAGACCGTGGGGTGTATTTTAATGCTACTATCATACCGTGCTTAAACTGCTATTGTGAGAATACTTAGTGTTTAAAACTAAATAACAAAGCGACCTTGGATCATCTGATCCAGAAGTGCTAGGCAACTGACCTGTCTAACTCCCAGAATTCTGCTTTTGAACAGTGAGGGATTGATTGTAATTTTTCTTCATGTCAGAAATTAATCGCATGTATTTTTCAATTACTAAAAAAAAGCAAACAAATAGAAATTAGTGATTTGTATGAATCTAGAACCTAATCTGCTGTAACTCAATTACTCCAGATGCATGAATCTCCTGTTGGGCTGGTTTCAAGTTGACTCAAATTCCTTGTTTCGCTTTTGCTGCAGGTTAGAAGTCTTCCTCTTACAAACCCTGGCTACACCACCCTCTTGTTTCTAAACAAGATTTTCTCAAATAAACTGCATTCTGCATTTTGGACAATAACTTTTTGCTTTCTTTGAGGAAAACAGGGTTAGCAAAACACTATTTTCACCTACAAAATTCAACATTTGTGAATTGACTTATGAGTAGGTAATTAATCACCCAAGCCAGAGCTCTTAGGAGAGTCAATGGGAACATTATTAATAATTATGCTCAGACAATAAACTTAAGCTGGATGGTCCTAATCAAGCGGGGACATATGATCACTGTATTTTGTGAATATATTGTCATTGTATATGCTCTGTGAGGATACAAATTGGATTTGAATTCCTGGGCGTGAGTTTTGCAATAAGAACAATGACAGAAGTCTTCCAACATTATCAACAACTTTGAATCTTAAATGATTTGATTAAAATTTCTGTGCTGGGTGCGGTGGCTCATGTCTGTAATCCCAGCACTTTGGGAGGCTGAGATGGGTGGATCATGAGGTCAAGAGATTGAGACCATCCTGGCCAACATGGTGAAACCCTGTCTCTACTAAAAATACGAAAATTAGCTGGGCATGGTGGCGTGCACCTGTAGTCACAGCTCCTTGGGAGGCTGAGGCAGGAGAATGGCTTGAACCAGGGAGGCAGAAGTTGCAGTGAGCCGAGATCACACCACTGCACTCCAGCCTGGTGACAAAGCAAGACTCTGTAAA
>NW_016803312.1:1773866-1786397 GCF_001698545.2 Rhinopithecus bieti
AAAAAAAAAAAAAAAAAAAAAAAAAAAAAAAAAGAAGAAAGGAGGAGGAGGAAGAGGAAAGAAGAAAGAAGAAGACAACTAAAGAGATGAACCGGAGTGTTTCAGGCTAAGGGAAGAGCATGCCCAAGCACCTGGATGCAAGAGAAAGCTTGGCACCTTCAGGGAACTAGAAGTAGCTCCATCTTGCAGGCATGTGCAGCCCTGGTGGGGAGTGGTCAGCCATGAGGCTGGGTGTGTGGATACTAGATCGTGGCAGGCCTGAAGAGCTGTGACAAGGAATTTTGACTTTATGGGAGGGTTATTTGGCTCCGTTGAAGTACTTTAAAGGCAATGGCAGGCGTTTTAAAGAAAGTCCTCTCAGTCTAGGTGTGAAGAGTCTGTCGGGGTCTTGGGAGGCAGTGGGAAGCAGGAGGGCAGTAAAGCGGACCAGGAGACAAGCAAGAAGGAATGATGAATGCCAACAGAGGACAGTGATAGTGACTGAGAGACCCTCATGAGGTGGAGCCTTGCAGGCAGGTCCATGGATTTGATGTGGTGACGAATGAAGGATGGTGCTTTGGGTTGAACTGTGTTCTCCTCACATTTACATGTCGGAGTCCTAACCTGCCGTGTTCTTAGAACACGGGGAAGTTCGGACACAGACATGGACCGTGGGAAAATGTAAAGACGCAGGGAGAAGAAGGCCATCTACCAGCCCAGGAGAGAGGCCTAGCAGGGATCCTTCCAGTATGGCGCCTGGCAGGAACCAACCTTGCCAAAACCTTGCTTTTGCATTTCTTGCTTCCAGAACTGTGAGACTGTACATTTCTATAGTTTAAGCCACCTGGTCTCTGGAAGAGGCACAAAAGAGCTGAAACACACTGATGTATACGATGATAACGTAATTTTTAACATGTTGACTTTGGGTGTCTGCGTGATCTCCAAGGAGAGAGGTGCAGTGAGCTGTTGAATGGTCTAGGCTTGGGAGAGAGAGCTGGCCATGGAGTTACTGACTGGAGAGTCCTCTGCACATAACTCACACCCAGGGAAAACATATGGGGCTTAAAACCTAGATGCTAAGTTGACAGGTGCAGCAAACCACCATGGCACATGTATACCTACGTAATAAACCTGCCTGTTCTGCACATGTATCAAGAACTTAAAGTAAAATCTTTAAAAATTAAAAAAAAAACATGCAGGGATGTGACCTGAGAGAGAACACTACTGTAACTTTGATGTTGGACACTTTCTTCACATATCAAATAGATGAAGAAGGCTCTGTTACGCATTGCTTTAGAAAATTTTCTTGTAGGAACTAGCAAGACCAGCCCCTTATCAGTAGAATGACCAGCCACCCGCAGGCCAGCTTTGGCCAAGAAATGGCCCCTTTGAGATGGCCCTAGAACACACTGGGAGATTCTGACTCATACAAAACTTATGAGCAACAATATCTAGAACCCAAACACCAGTTTATTCATGTATCAGGAGAAATCGAACTGGCAGGTAGAACAGATACACGTGTCTGTC
Organism: Rhinopithecus bieti; assembly: GCF_001698545.2. NCBI lineage: Eukaryota > Metazoa > Chordata > Mammalia > Primates > Cercopithecidae > Rhinopithecus > Rhinopithecus bieti. The sequence goes on from NW_016803312.1 coordinate 1,775,373, forward strand.
TAACCAGCTTCTTCTATCACTTACAGAAGAGCTACAGAGGGAAGCAAATAATCAGAAGGTTGTTTGGTGCACATGCAATCAGAACAAGGGAGTTAATGGTGTGGATTTGTAATGAGATCAGGCTACAATAGCCTGATGTTGCACTCCCCACAATCGGGAAGGGATTGCCGAGCAGACTGTACATCCCTCTGTCCCATCAGCTGTCAGCTGGCTGCCCTCCGCCCTGAACAGTGCTTGGAAGCCAGGCCAAATCTCATCTAAAATAATTTCCTTTTGTTATTTTTACTATGTTTCCATAGATGACCCACTCCATGTAAATGAAGGCACGGTTTCCCCTGGGAATATTAATGTCTTCGATCAGATTGAAGACTTTTCTTGCTACCCTAGGACCTCTTGCCTTCTTTGAAACAATTTGGTATCTCTCTACTTTAATCCATTCGGTGTTGATTTTAAAGCTTTTCTTCCTTCATTTCCACATTCTTGGCCATGGGGTTGGGATTGAGGGTTGGGGATGAGGTTTCACCGTACTTCTCATTTACATTTTATAAATTTAATACGTTCAAAACGATGATTTTGGTAATGATGATTTTAGGCTAAATGTTTTTCAGCGATGTTTTATGTTAATTTGTAAAATATTATTAACTTACTGCCATCTGGTGTATATTTATTCTCTCACTCTTCCTGCTAATTCTAAAAAGAATGTCAAGCTTATTTGCAGTCACGTGACTTTCTTACTATGGGGACACTTGCATTTTAGGGCTTTTAGAGTTCAGATGATGTACATCATGATGAGAGGGGGCAGAGCATATTTGTTGAAGATTTGTGATTGTATTTCTTTGAGCCCTCTTGGATATTTTCTTTCTACCTTATTCAGTAGGTGAATAACAGCTTCCTCTGGACCTGCTTGATATCAGTTGCAAGTTAGACTTACAAAAAGTTGACAAAACTTGAGGCCTCTCTCCCCATCACTTCAGGCCAGTGAAATGAAATTAGTCAATTGTCTCCTCTTAACACAGCCTGTCACAAAAATTCACACACTCCAAGGAGATAAATGAGAGTCTCTTTTAAGCGTCCTCTCTTATCTTTTGCTGCTTTGGGATTGGAATCTAGGTGGGGCCCTGAAAGATTAACACTTACAGTTGAAATTTTATCCACGTAGGCTGACTTGCCAGATGCTAATACTTTGAAACTCTTTGCAGAAAAAAAAAAAAAAAATTCAAAATTTGATCAAGGTGCAAACAATTTTGACTGTCCAGAATGCTTCCCTGGTAAATAGATTAACTGGCCTTTTTATTGGCTGGGACCAAAGTTTTTCTCCCTAGTCTGAGTAGGAATGGAAATGAGGGAAGAAAGACAAAGTGAGATAAACCACAGCTGTGCTCTCACAGGGCCCTCCTTTGATGAGGAGGTGGACACATATGCAGGTCACTGTGGCAAGTGTTCTAGGAAAGCTACAAAGTGCTGCAGAAGAACGAGGATGGCAGGGAAAGCAGAGACATCTTGGAGCAGAGAGGCGGATCTGCAGGTGTCTGCAACACTTTTAGAAACAAGGACCTTGATTCTTCGAGACATTCCTCAGAAACTGGGCTATTTTTATGGAGCTGGCTTTCTGCACACTTTTTTCTTTTCTTTTGGCAGTGAAGAGGCATGGATTTGAAAGAGAGGAGCTAGTTCTTTCCGTCAGATGGGGCAAAGCAGCCCCGTCCTGTTTGTGAGGTCCACAGGACTTCTCCCCTGAGCAGAGCAACGGACAATATGTGTCCCTTTTCAAAGGAAGTGATTTGAGGGAATGCAGGGCAAAGCTCCCTGATGAAGACGATCCATTTTAGAAAACGGTCCTCTAAAATCTTTTCAGTTTGTTGCTTAGCAGGAAAGAGTTAATGAGGGTAGAGAAATGGAGTATCCATCCCACAGGTGCCCATGGGTTGCAGAGGAGTCCAACAACAGGGAGGTGTGGGGTTGCTAGAATTTCCTCTTCTAGCCATATGTTGCATTTGGCTCTATTCTCTCTTTCTCTCTCTCTCTCTCTCTCTTTTTTTTTTCATTTTGAGACATGGTCTTGGTCTGTCACCCAGGCTGGCGTGCAGTAGTGCAATCATAGCTCACTGCAGCCTCAACATCCCAGCCAGAAATGATCCTCTCACCTCAGCCTCCCGAGCAGCTGGGACTGCAGGTGTGTGCCACCATGTCTGGCTAATTTTTTGATATTTTGTAGAGACAGGGTTTCCCTACGTTGTCCATGCTGGTCTCGAACTCTTGGCTCAAGTGATCCTCCTGCCTTGGCCTCCAAAAGTGCTGGGATTACAGGTATGAGCCACCATACCCAGCCCCTATTTGGCTCTTTTTGAGCCAAGAATTCCAAAGAAAATGCAGGGGAGCCAACGGCAGTGTAGTCTGTTGCCTTCCAGAGAGCAGCTCTTCCAAGAGATAAGCCTAGATTTGACCTCCACTCTAGATATGGGGGAAGAAAGGAAGAATTTTCTCCTTGCTCACACAGTGAGGGAACAGGCATTCCTGGTCCCAATGAGAAAAGGTGGTTCTGGGGAGAGGGCACCATGATAACTTTGCCTAGCAGTTGTGTCTGCTCCATCCAGAGATGCGGATCCTAGAAGTCTGCGTCTCAGGGGAGGTGAGAATCACTAGGCCAGTGGCTATCACTGGTATTTTGTTGTTGTTGTTGTTTTTGAGACAGAATTTCACTCTGTTGCCCAGGCTGGAGTGCAGTGGTGCAATCTCAGCGCGGTGCAATCTCAGTGCACTGCAACCTCTGACTCCCAGGTTCAAGCAATTCTCATGCCTCAGTCTCCAGAGTAGCTGGGATTATAGGTATGAGCCACTATGTCAGGTTAATTTTTGTATTATTAGTGGAGACAGGGTTTCACCATGTTGTCTAGGCTAGTCTCGAACTCCTGACCTCAGGTGATCTGCCTGCCTTCAGGTAAACTTCCTAAAGTGCTGGGATTACAGGCATGAGTCATCGCGCCTGGCCTACTAGTGTATTTTCAGAGCTTCTTGCAGCCACCAAAGCCACAGTGCCACCTGAAATCAGCAAGAAAACAATAAATAATGTTTATCTTTTCAAGGAGAGTTCACTCCAGTCCTCTTCTACTCAATGCCATGGCCTGATTCTGCAGTGGGGTGGGAGAGGGATGGAGAGAGGCACAATTTGAGTGGGAAGGGGTCATATGTGATGAGAATCATACTTTGAATATCAGTATATGATGTAGCTTCTAATTTCTAAGTATCTGTTCCTACTCTTGATTTAGAATATCTGCTGTTACAGATGGCCTGGTTTCTCTATTTCTCTCACTCAAATCAAGTCAAGTTTCTCACACCTTCTGCTCTCCAAAGATGATTCTGATTATTAGGCAACTGGATAGACACCACTTACCTTTTCCAGGTACGCTCCGCAGGGGCCAAGCTTGGCTATGCATTTCACATGCTAGAGAGCACCTCTGCTTCCACGTTCAAAGCTGCACTCACATTGAATAAAGAGACCTTTTGCCAAGTGGCGCTCACTGAGGTTTGTTGATAATTATTCGGCCCTGCTGATAAAGAACCCAAACACACAGGAGTTTCAAGTGATTTCACAGCTGATTTATATGCACAAAGAATAATTAACATCATGTAATTTTCCATGCCAGATTGAGTCTCATTTGAATATCGAAAGATATGTCATTTTAAAATAATTTCATACTTCACTGATGAACTAACATTGAGACATTGGACACATATGGCATATATGTGGTAGTGGGCAAATGAACGATCATTTTTTCCCTTTAAAAGACAGGGACAGCAAAACCTACAAGAAGTAATTACCTACCTTCCTGAGAAGCAGCAATCATTTTTAAGCCTGTTATCTAGAAAAACAAACTGCGGCCTCACTATCCAATATTCAACCGCAGCCCCTCCAATAACACACACGGCTTCAGAAACAAAATCACTAGCTGGACACTGTGGCTTCCGTCTGTAACCCCAGCACTTTAGGAGGGTGAGGCAGGAGGACTGCTTAAGCCCAGGAGTTTGAGATCAGCCTGGGCAACATAGTGAGACCCCGTCTCTGCAAACAAACAAACAAAAATATCTGGCATGGTACTGTGTTCCAGCTACTTGGGAGGCAGAGGTGGGCGGATCACTTGAGCCCAGGAGTTGGAGGCTGGAGTTAGCTGCAGCCTCTGCACTCCAACCTGGGCAACAGAGCAAGACCATGTCTCAAAAAAAAAAAAAAAAAAAAAATTCATCGACATAAGCACTCTGCAGATTAAGAAATACAGATATAGTCAGACTTTTCCCTAAGATTAAAAGTAATGATGTTAGGGCTAGAGCAAACCAATTTAGTTTTGAAAAAGACAAAATGTTGCGATTCCTCTCTCCAGATCACACCATTCAGGGTTGGCCATACCACACTGGGATAAGAGAGCCTGTGTTTGGTATAACTCCCAGGCTTCCTTTTCCTTGGTTCTCCAGACTATGAAATTAGGTTCCATCTCCACCAAAGCTCTCCCCTTGGCTCCCTTCTCCAAAGTCTCTCTGCCCTCCACAGATGGAGCAGTTATCCCTGACCTGTGGACAGCAAGCCTGGAACTAAGCTCTGACAACTGTGCTGATCCAGGTAAGAAAATTTAAGGGGCCTCAGGGCAGTAGGGCAGCCCCTACAGCATCAGATCATCTTGCTTCTGCTCCGCCCTATCGAGGAGGAACCAGAGTTTGCACCTTGCTTCTCCTGTGCCCAAGTCTTGCCACCATTTGCTGTATGTTCTCCAGTTTATTCAGGAAGTCTTTCCTCAATCTCTTTGCTCCTCAATCCAGCCAATATGGTAGAGTTCCTGCTCCTCAATCCAGCCAATATGGTAGGGTTCTGCTCTTCACTCCAATCAATACAATAGAGTTCCTGCTCCCTGATACCACCTGCCTCTGAGCTCTGGGAGCCTCCGACACACACACACACACACACACACACACACACACACACACACAAACTCAGCTAACTCCTCTGGTTGCCTCTTGTATGCCAGGGCTGCCAAGCCTCCACGCAGGCACCCCTCCTCTGCTGGTCCTCTGTTGAATGACTCTGGTCTCTGACGCTCCCACTACTGCACTGAGGTCAGCGAAATGAAGAGTCACTTACTGCAGAATCAGAAGTCTTTCAAGATACGTGAATTTCCTCTTATCGGTGGAATTTCAGAGGTACGGCAATGTAAAGAATTTCATGTAGGAGAACCCACATACAAAAAATCCAATTATTGGCCTGAAGGCAGGGGATAGAGATAGGGTCATTCTGGCACCCCCTTTGGGGCATGGAGGCTGTTGACTAATGGTGAACATCACCTCCCTAAAAGTCAAACTCACCTGCTCTGACCACAAAGTGCTTAAAGGAGTTTATGTTGACAGCCAATTTTAGTTTTGAATGAGCATGACAAATTAGTAATATTGCCACCAAATAAAGCCAGAGTTGTTTCCCAAAGTGGGGCCATATAAACAAGGTACTTTGAGGCTTGACTTGGTGGAGGTGACTCACACTGACCACTGACTTGGTGTTTGGTGGCTCCTTTGAGTACAATTATATGTTGCAGTTCATTAGTGCTGAACGGGTTTGTCATTTAGAAGGGCAAGGGCAAATGGATGCTAATCACTAGAACATAAGTTCTGGGATGACAGCAGAGGACAACCCAGACACAGAATTGTCAGGACCAGGTGGTCATCATGGACAGTAGACACCCTGGCGTGAAAACTGCGTTGTCATTTCACAGATAGGCTCTAGATGCCATTCGCAAAACCTAGGGAAACATACATTCTAGGAATTTCCACCCTCTTCTCTTCTCTTGAATTAGGGGGAAATGTACTTTCATCACTCTCAATAGCAAGTAATTCAGGGTTTTAGGCAGCACTAGCATCGCTTGTGATTAAACATCTGAAAAAAATCAAGTCTTGACCAAAAACGTCATTTCTCCTCCCCGCCAGCAGACGATGTTCCCTAAATGAGTCTGGACTGAGGATGCACACAGGCAGCCTCCCAGTTTGCCCTCGGCACTTCTGAAGTTCCCCAGTCCCTTCTCTGAAGGTGTTCCATGGGCCTCAGCTGTCTCTGTGTACTCTCATGTCTTGACAAAAGAAACAGTTCTTGGGAACAGTCAGGATGACACCGAGCACTGTGACTCAGTAGAAGAAGCAAAGGTTTGCAGCCTCAGACGTGATGGAATTTGAGGTTAGCTTCCACCTTGTACCATGACCTCAGAGAGCTGTCTGGCCATCTCCAAGCAAGGGTCCCTCATTTGTGAATAGGAAGAGTTATATTACTTTGCAAATTTATGGTGGTATCAGAATGTGCTGGCACAAAGTAGGTGCTCAGTGAATATTTGTGGGAGGTTGTGGATTACCTAATTTCACATGTCAGTCCTGACATAGGTTCCAGGGTACCCAGGTCCTTATTAAAAGCATTGGGCAGAGGGGCAGAATGGGTGTCCATTAAGACAGGGATCCTGAGACTCAAGATGCCTGTGGTCACAAAGGGAACCCGCCCTAGTGCTCGGACAATGCAAAACAAACCGGAAGCATTGGCTTTTGAGATGTCTTTGTTGTATTTCTCTTTGTCAAACTAAAGAGCCTTGTGTATCTGGCTTTCTCACAGGTTTCCCTCTCCCTTGCCTTCCTCTTAACTTCCTATGTTCCTAGGCCCCTCCTCTCATCCCCTTCTTACTGTGATTACCAAGTGTATAGCTAAAAGACATCTTTTTTTTTTTTTTTTTTTTGAGACAAAGTCTCACTCTTGTCACCCAGGCTGGAGTCCAATGGTACAATCTTGGCTCACTGCAACCTCTGCCTCCCAGGTTTAAGCAATTCTGCCTCAGCCTCCAAAATAGCTGAGATTACAGGTGCCCACCACCACACCCTCCTAATTTTTGCATTTTCAGTAGAGATAGAGTTTTACCATGTTGGCCACTCTCATTTAGGAGGGGCCAAGGGTGGAATGATATGGTTTGGCTCTGTGTCCTCACCCAAATCTGATCTTATAGCTCCCATAATTCCATAACATGTTGTGGGAGGGACCTGACCGCAGGCACTCCCCCGACCTGGGCCTCCCAAAGTGCTGGGATTACAGGCATGAGACACTGTGCCCAGCCGCTAAGACACACCTTAATCCAGCCCTGTGACCTCCTGCAATTTAAGCGAATCACATGAGATGACATGAGACTGTAAATACAAAGAACTTCATAAACTGTAAAATCTTCTACAAATGTAAGGGGCTATGATGATTTTCGTGTAACTATGACTGAAAGCTAGTGGGTTAATCCAAAGGAAGATACCTCAGCTGTTTTGAGTTCTAATCTGTGGCAGAGAATGAACATTTAAACAGCTACACCCACTGGATGAAAGAAGAAGTTAGTCCAATTTCTCAGTTACATTCTCTGCTGGTGTGAATGGGCATATGGGTAAGAAGGAGACCATTGTGTATAATCTTCAGGAAAATCTGCAACTGCATTTCATACCAATTTAAACAAACTGAATCCTGATAGAATTGGGAAGTGTCTGGATATAGATTGCAAAAGAACAGAGTAGAAATAGGCTGGGCACCATGGCTCACGCCTGTAACCCCAGCACTTTGGGAGGCCCAGGCAGGTGGATCACTTGAGGTCAGGAGTTCGAGACCAGCCTGGCCAACATGATGAAACCCCATCTCTACAAAAAATACAAAAACTAGCCAGGCATGGTGGTGCATGCCTGTAATCCCAGCTACTTGGGAGGCTGAGGCAGGAGGATCACTTGAACCCAGGAGGTGAAGGTGGCAGTGAGCTGAGATCACACCATTGCACTCCATCCTGGATGACAGAACGAGACTCTGTCTCAAAGCAAAAAAAAAAAAAAAGAGAGAGAGAGAGAGTAGAAATAAATGATCACTGTCTTGGTGGAGACCCTGCCAGCCGACACAGCACCTGTGTGAGAATTTTCAAAAGGTGGTCTTCACTATCAGTGGAAAGGGACCTGTCTGGGAGCCAGGGCCTAGGTTGCAGAGAGCCGGCTGGATTTCAGCCCCGATGCCCTTTGACTAGGCCACCACCTCCTGACCCTGCTGGGTGGTTGAATTCGTCCGTTTTCATGCTGCTGATGAAGACAGAACCAGGACTGGGTTATTTATAAAGAAAAAGAGGTTTAGTGGACTCACAGTTCCACACTGCTGGGGAGGCCTCACAATCATGGTGGAAGGTGAAAGGCACATCTTTCATGGCAGCAGATAAGGGAGAGTGAAACCGAAATGAAAGGGGTTTCCCCTTATAAAACCATCACATCTCGTGTGACTTACTACCATGAGAACAGTATGGGGGAAACTGCCCCTGTGATTCAATCATCTGCCACTGGGTCCCTTCCTCAACATGTGGGAATTATGGGAGCTACAATTCAAGATGAGATTTGGGTGGGGACACGGCCAAACGATTTCAGTGGTCCAACGTAGAAATCACGGGCTCCCCTAGGGATTGATGTTTGGGACAATTTTATTTGACATCATTTAAAATTTTATCTCAGTGAATGTGCGTATTTATTTGTAAATATTCTGTACAGTAAAATGTTTAAACTAAAAAGATATCTGAATCAAGGATAGTGACAGAGAAGTGAAGGTGACCTTGAGTCAGTCCCATGGAGGCCATGCCCCCCTGTTCGGTGACCAGCTGTCAGAAGGACTTCCCAGCATGCTCCCTTGTCCTCAGGATCAGTGTGTATAATATTTAGGAAAATCCTCAATTGCATTTCGGACCAACGTAAGCAAACCGAATCATTATGGAATTGGGAAGTGTCTAGATATAGACTGCAAAAGAAGAGAGTAGAAATGAAGGATCATTATCCTGGTGGAGACCCTCCTTGCCTACACAGTCATGTTTCAGACACATGATAAACATTTAGGAAATACGTGTCAGAAAACTAGAGGAAGCATGGGAAGCAGGGAAAAGGAGAAAAACAAGCAGAGGTTCTGGAAACAAAGAGTTTAACGATGTGGTCCCTGTCTTGTGAATCCGAAAATCAAGGAGAAGGACTTGCTGGCGAATGGGTGGCTAGGACAAGACTGGCAATTTGCATCCTCTTTTGAAGACATAGCTTCTTCCAGTGACCAAGGATATTTCAGACAAAATCAAGTCTCTTCCACTTTTTAAAACATTTTTTAAATTGTCTTTATTTTTAGAAACAGGGTGTCACCATGTTGGTCAGGCTGGTCTTGAACTCCTGAGCTCAAGTGATTCACCCTCCTCAGCTTCCCAAAGTACTGGGATTACAAGCATGAGTCATTACGCCCGGCCTTCTCTTCCACTTTTGAGCAAATACACCTCCTGTACCTATTGGAAGTGCAAATGTGATTCCTGCTAATTTACCTTGAAAATACAAAGAAACCAAGAAGGAGCCCTCAAATATTGCGGTGCTTAGAGAGGAGAGAAAATGGAACTGAGTTTCAGTAGATTGGAAGTCAGTTCAATCAGGAATGGTGAGGATGGGGTGAGTCACATTTATTCAGTAAATCTCAGACCCCAGGAGGGAATTTTGGAATAATCACAGTTGGTGGGTTTCGAACATCCAGACATAGAGTTCCCATCCAAAAGCAGCACAACATGACCTTAGGTGTCATTTCAGAAAGTGTAGTTGAACTTGTTTCCCCCATGGAGACTGCAAACTCAGCTCACAGGATTTTCAAGAGGAAAACAAAATGTTGTCGTTCTTTTTTTTATTCCTTCCAAGAAGAAAATCGAAGGACCTGAGCAGGATAGTAAAGATTATTTCTCATTCGACATGCAGGGGCAGCTACGAAGTAAGGACGGTAGCAACTGAGACTCCCATGACAAAGTTCTTAAAAAGTGTGAAATAGTTAATTTCACGGTAGGCTTTCCTCATTCTTGGGTTAAACTTGGTGAGTTTACTGACTGATGAGTTAATGTAGACCTTCGCTCATATGCCGGCACTATTCTCTCTAGGCTTCCTCCAGGATCCTCAAATAGAACCTCTAAGGAAAGCTTTCAAAATGAGTGGGAGAAATAGCTGAACACCTTGCCACCGTATTCTGCGGGGAATTGTGTCATTACACACAATTTTATTAAATTTGCTTTTCCCCCTGCTTCCTTAATGTTCTTTTGCTCTAAGAGAGGGAGAGCCTGCAAAGTATAAAATTACTTTTGTTATTTTAGTTTATGAAGTTTAAAATTACAGTAAAAAAGGAAGCCATTCTTGAATGCTTTGGCAAAGATTACGTATTCTATAGTCCTAATAATTATATTTGGGTGTCCAATTAACTTTTTAACAATACCTTGCAATTCAAGTAGCAGATGGCAAAGAAACCAAATTGCACACATTATTTCATTTTTTATGAGTGAGAAATATTGGGTCCTTTCAAACTCGAGTGGTACATATTGATGGCTTTAATTATTTTAAGGCTCGGCTTGTTTTTCGCTGAACTATACACATGGAATTTAAAATAACTTTGGAGCCACCGGAATATATTTATTTTCCATGGCTTTTTCGTTAAGACAATGGCTTTTTGCAGACAATGGCTCCTCTAGTTGATGGTATCTACCTTTTCCCAACTTAACTGACTACTCTCATGCCATGTCAATAGTCCAGCTGTTGGCATTGTAAAACTATATATGTTTTATCTTAAATCTAATCTGATTAAGTGACCCAGTTCATCATGCTTTCTCTAATTCAGCCTCAATAATACGCTGCAAAAAAACTGGAACAATGTTTCTTTTTGGTCCATGCCTGTTAGATTTATTGGTGCAATTCTTTCCTATGGATTACGATGTTAAAGTATACATTAGTATGGAGGCTATTATGTAGATAGTTCTTCGTTTACATGTAGGTACAGTACAAAGCAGGTTTTTAAAAATGACAGTTGGCAGCTGGGCGCAGTGGCTCACGCCTGTAATCCCAGCATTTTGGGAGACCGATGTGGGCAGATCAGGCGGTCAGGAGATCGAGACCATCCTGGCTAACACGGTGAAACCCTGTCTCCACTAAAAAATACAAAAAAAAAAAAAAAAAAATAAACAG
>NW_016803312.1:1786810-1837072 GCF_001698545.2 Rhinopithecus bieti
TTAACCAGGCGTGGTGGTGGGTGCCTGTAGTCCCAGCTACTTGGGAGGCTGAGGCAGGAGAATGGTGCAAACCTGGGAGGCGGAGCTTGCAGTGAACCGAGATTGCGCCACTGAACTCCAGCCTGGGCAAAAGAGCAAGACTCCATCTCAAAAAAAAAAAAAAAAAAAATCACAGTTGGCTTCCTTCCTTTCTATATTTCATAGAATGCTACAATTTTTGTTCTACCCATGAGGGGCCATGATGGTAGACTTCTAGGCACATGGGGAATATATCAAACACAAGTCTGCCATGATGGTAGACTTCTAGGCACATGGGGAATATATCAAACACTCTTTGAAAATAGGACTATAAACATTCAAAACTCAGTAAGCATTAACTGAGGATCTAGAGTTTTAACATAAGAAAACTCATAATTTTAGAAAATATGATAGAAATAGAGATCTATGGAAATAATAATGCTGTACAAGATAATGTGTATTAAGTACTAAGGTATAAATATTTCGGGTTCAAATGAGACAGGTTATAGGACATTAGATCTAGCCAGAACTTTAAACTCACTCCTTTATTTTCCAGAGAGAAAACCGAGGTTCAGAGAGGTTAAGTTACTTGTCTAAGGTCGTTCAGCTCATATGTGGCAGAGTCAAAGCTAGATCCAATGTCAACCAACTCCCAGCCTGGGACTTCATGTAGCATGGCTGCCCAGACATGGGATGTGGGTTGAGGTTTGAAGATCTGCGTTCAGGGCCTCCAGGTAGAGTTCTGCAGGCTGGGCTCTGTCCATCTGTAGGAGGCGTCATTTCCAAGGACTCTGAGGACCACCTGTATTAGTCCATTTCCAGATTGCTATGAAGAAATGCCTGAGACTAGGTCACTGAAAAAGAAAAAGAGGTTTAATGGACTCACAGTTCCACATGGCTGGGGAGGCCTCACAGTCACGGCAGAAGGCGAAGAAAGAGCAAAGGCTTGTCTTACATGGCGGCCGGCAAAAGAGCTTGTGCAGGGGAACTGCCCTTTATAAAACCATCAGATCTCATGAGACTGACTTAGTATCACGAGAACAGCATGGCAGAAAATGAAAGGCACGTCTTACATAGGGGCAGATAAGAGAGAATGAAACCCAAGCAAAAGGTGTTTCCCCTTATAAAACCATCAGATCTCAGGAGATTTATTCACTACCATGAGAACTTTATGGAGGAAACCACCCCCATGATTCAATTACTTCTCTTCAGGTCCCTCCTGCAACACTGGGGATTATGGAAGCTACAGTTCAAGATGAGATTTGGGTGGGATACAGCCAAACCATATCACCACTGCTAGTGGGGAGACTCTCCAATCCAGGGTGGGATTTATACAGACAGAGAACACGATGGGCTGGTGTGCTGCCATGCTCTACCTCCCTCTGACTCTCCTATTGTTTGTGCAGACCATCCTAGCCTTGGGCAACCTGAGGGATGATCTAGTCCCATCAGGATTGGTCACTTTGAGAATCTTTGGTGGTGTTAAAGCTCTGGACCAGAACTTGAATACTGGCTTTACTGACGACTGACTGTGTGGCCTCAGACAAGCTACTTACCCTCTCTGAGCGCAAAGATAATAGCGGCACCTACCTCACAGGGCTGTTGAGAAAATTAAACAAGATCATGTTTTTAGAGCAATCACCAGAGTACCTGGCCCATAGTACATGTGAAATAAATATTCATCATTTCAACCATGAGGGTTCTGATGTACCCTATATTTATTTGTTTATTTATTTAGAGACAGGGTCTTTCTCTGTCACTCAGGCTGGTGTGTGGTGGCACAATCCTAGCTCACTGCAGCCTCCAATTCCCAGGCTCAAGCGATCCTCCTGCCTCAGCCTCCTAAGTAGCTGGGACTACAAGCACATACCAGGTGTGGTGACACCTGGCTAATTTTTAAATTTTTTTTAAAGATGGGAGCTTGCTATGTTGCCATGGCTGGTCTCAAACTCCTGGCCTCAAAAGATGCTCCTGCCTCAGGCTCCCAAAGTGCTGGGATTACAGGCATGAGCCACTGCATCTGACCCACCCTAGATTTCTGGACCCAGCATGTGGTTTGCCGTAAGTGACTCCTCTGAGGACGTCACAGCCTTGGGGAAAATCTACTCCACTTTCTTCTTCATGGCAGTAGGGTTAAAGGCAGAGAAAAAAGATACAGCAAACACGTCCCTGGACCATCGTGAAAAATGCATTCCTAAGTAAACCATCCCAGCATCTCCTGCCCAGCCACCACAGGTGCTAAGCAGTTCGTTCCAAAGGCACGAAGGCAATTACAGTTTTCAAATTTTGAAATCCCTTCTCTAAAAACTCACTTATTGCCCACAACAAGTACCAATCATCCTCCCGGTCTCCTACTCTGGTTTCAAGACATCTTCATGCACATTAAGGATATACTGTATGTATATTGTTTTTTTTTTCCTGGTATCCAGCGTCTAGAGCAGGAGAGCTGAGCTGGCAGCAGACATCACAGAGACTAAGGAGTTTTATTCAGTATCGGGAGAGTCGATCTGCTTTTCCATTAAGGGGGAAATGAGATCCCTGGATGCTAGGAGCTCAGAGCAGACATCTGACCCACCCCTTTGTCCTCTGACAAGGTGGGGGTGGGGTGGAGGTCATTTAGATGAAGCTGAAAGGATAATGGGAGCTGTCCCACCTCTCCCTAGAAACAAAAGGTCTAAGCAGGCCAAGGCTAGTGATGTGCCACTTCTTGTCATTCATATTCTCCCAAAGCATCTCCTCCCATCCTGCTCCTGCAGTCCTCAGTGCCACTGGATATCAGTGGTGGCTGCAGGCAGCCCTTTGTTAGTGGGGATCCCATAGGGAAGATGAGGGGTGTGGTGCTGGGTAGAAGGGCGCAGCTCACCTCTTCTCCCTGGGAGAGGAGATGCAATTTGGAGCTATCCTGGGGCACTTTTTCTGCAGCCCCAACGAAGACTTACTGCTGGAAGCATCACAGGGGATACCTATCTGTAACCCAGGCATCATCTCGGAGCTCAGTGCTGCTTCGTTACACCACACAGGTCTCCATCACAAAGAGAAGCACCAGGCAGCCCCTTCCCCAGCGCTGAGGCATCACCAAGAGATAGTTGGGCTTTTAAGCCCTTCAAACTTAAATCTCTCTCATGGCAGCCCCTCTGTAACTTCCATTAGGAAATGGATTGATAATGTGCTATAATGCATGACAGTTTTTCACACTAATTTGAATCATTCTTGTGATTCTTACTTAACTGTTAGTTGCCAGCGTCAAGCACGTCGAGGACTTGGGAACACTGAAATACATCACGATCCAGCCTGGCCTGTGGTAGACACACAATTGTCATTTGCTCTGTCTGGGATAGCAGGCTAAGCTGGAGGAGGGCGCAGGATAAGTAGAATACAATCTTTGACCCTAAATGTCTTATCATGGCAGGAGAAAGGAGGATAGGGTTTAAGAGAAACAGGAACTGGCTCTTGACAGACAGCATGCATGATATGGTTTGATTCCTATAGCAGCTCTGTAGAAGTACCTGAACCTCTGTCTTCTGGTCCATGCAATAGTGATGGGTGCCTTCAGGGGCTATTGTGGAACACAGTAATTCAAAGCTTAGGCCCTCAAACCAGACCCACGTGACTTCCAACCCAGGATCTGCCTCTCACTGAATCAGGAACGCTAAGCAAGCAGTCTCACTTTTCCAAGCTTCAGTTCAGTCTCACTTTTCTCCTACCTGTTCACTGGGTTTTATGACAGTACCTGCCACACAGGGTTTTTGAGAGGATTAAGTGATTGGCATGCTTAGAATAGATCAAATACAGTGTAAGCTCTCAAAAAAATTAGCTAGTAATATTGTTTATATTCTCAAACATTATACAGTAATTTATTTGACTAGTACTGTTATGCCGGGGAAGTGAGATTGGGGGGATAGGAACCTAGTTCTTCTAAACTAAAAATTTCATTTTCTTTCCCCCATATGATAACACTTCCTTAAAAAATGAATATCTGCCTGGGCGCGGTGGCTCACACCTGTAATCCCAGGACTTTGGGAAGCCAAGGCAGGCAGATCACAAGGTCAGGAGTTCGAGACCAGCCTGGCCAAGATGGTGACACACCATCTGTACTAAAATTACAAAAAGTTAGCCTGGCATGGTGGCGTGCACCTGTAGTCCCAGCTACTTGGTGGGCTGAGGCAGAAGAATCACATGAACGCAGGAGACAGAGGTTGCAGTGAGCCAAGATCGCGCCACTGCACTCCAGCCTGGGCGACAGAGCAAGACTCCATCTCAAAAACAAACAAACAAACAAACAACAACAAACAGAAACAGAAATCCACAGTCAAGGCCCACATGATACGGTGGGGCTATTGGAGATGCATATGACTGACTCCTTAGGGGCCAGGACCCTGACTTATCCACCTGTGGTCTTTAGCACCTACTCCTGGCTAGCACATAATAGGTGCTCAGTAAATGATACTGAAGCATGCTGTGTGGTTGAGTTTGAGCAAATATAAGAAGGCAGGACATTGCAGAGTGTGTGTTCAGCGACCTCATTCGAGGACCTCTGGAATTCAGGGGTTATATTAGTTTGTTACATCTCAGTCTGTTTGTGCTGCTGTAACAAAATACCATAAACTAAGTAGCTTATAAACAGCAGGAATGTCTCCCAGTTCTGGGGCTGGGAAGTCCAAGACCAAGGTGCCAACAGATTTGGTGCCTGGGGCTCACTTTCTGGTTCATAGATGGTACCTTGTCACTCCATCCTCACATGGTGAAACGAGCAAAAGACCTCCCTTGGGCCTATTTTACAATAGGACTAATCACTTTCCAAAGGCCTTAATCACTTAATACCATCACTTTGGGAGTTAGGATTTCAACGTAATAATTTTGGGGAGATATAATCATTCAGGCTATAGCAGGCTGGCACAAAGTATCACCAGTTGGTGGCTTCAAACAACAGAAATTTCTTCTCTCACTTTTCTGAAGTCCAGAAGTTGAAATTGAGATGCCTGCAGGCTTGGTTCCTCCTGGAATGCTTCCTTCCCTCTTCCTCACTCTCTTTGCCTTGTGGCCTCATCACTCCAATCTCTGCTTCCATCTTCATATGACCTCCTCCTCTGTGTGTCTCTCCTGACCCTTTTCTTTTGAGACAGGGTCTCACTCTGTCACCCAGGTTGGAGGGCAGTGGTATGATCACAGCTCACTGCAGCTGCGACCTCCCAGGCTCAAGTGGTCCTCTCACCTCAGTCTCCTGGGATTAGCTGGGACTGCAGGCGTGTACCACCATGTCCAGCTTTTTTTTTTTTTTTTTTCGAGATGGAGTCTCGCTCTGTTGCCCAGGCTGGAGTGCAGTGGCATGATCTCGGCTCACTGCAAGCTCCACCTCCCAGGTTCACACCATTCTCCTGCCTCAGCCTCCTGAGTAGCTGGGACTACAGGTGCCCACCACCACACCCGGCTAATTTTTTGTATTTTTAGTAGAGATGGGGTTTCATTGTGTTAGCCAGGATGGTCTCAATCTCCTGACCTCATGATCTGCCTGTCTCGGCCTCCCAAAGTGCTGGGATTACAGGCATGAGCCACCATGTCTGGCCTATTTTTAATACATTTTGGAGAGATTGGGTCTTGCCATGTTGCCCAGGTGGGTCTCAAACTCCTGGGCTCAAATGATCCTCCCCACTTGGCCTCCCAAAGTGCTAGGATTACAGGCCTGAGCCGCCATGCCTACCATGATACTTTCTTTATGAGGACCCTTGTCATTGGATTTATGGCCCACCCTAATCCAGGATGATCTCATCTTGAGGTGCTAGATTTAATTACGTGTATAGATTTATTTTTCCAAATAACAGCACTTTTACAAGTCCCAGGTAGACATCTTTGGAGGGAGCCCATGCAATCTGCCACAGGAGTGTTAAAATGCCAGCATGGATAGAGGCACCCAGAAATGCAATTATTTTGTCAAATAACTTGACAAGATTATCAAGTGTCAGGAGAAGAAAAGTGTCAGGAGAGACACACACAGGAGGAGGCCATGTGAAGATGGCAGCAGAGACTGGAGTGATGAGGCCACAAGGCACGGAAAGTAAGGAAGAGGAAAGGAAGGATTCCAGGATGAGTCCTTCAACCCTGCATTTATTGTGGCCTTGGAAATGGAACCATTCGCAGATGGTGGGGAGGTACACAGTGCCTGACCTCTCCCACAGCCTCCCTACCACGGGCCTTCCGTGAGAAGCTCACCCCTCCAGAGTGTCAAGAGGTTCCCGTTAAATACTGAAGACCACAGGAGAGTTCGGGAGGGGAAATGTTCAGGGAGCAACTTAGTGATCTTTCAGTGCCCATCACCCTTTACTGTTTCATCACTATGGATCTTCCAAGTATCCGGGAATGGGAACCAGGCATGGGACAGGTACAGGTGCATGAGAAGAGGACAGAGTCCCAAACCTTTCTTAGTCCTGTTCCAGGTCTCAGTCTCCCCTCCCTTGTAAAGGGAAAGCTCTGGGTTCAGGGGAGGCCAGAGGTCATCATGGCCTTGACATTCCAAGCCTGTAGGCAAGGGGTGGGTGGCCTACCAGGAGCACAGAGAGCTGAGGTTGGGAGGGCTGGGGGAGCGAGTGGCCTTCCTTCAGCCCAGGTAGGAGGTTCGCAGAATCCCCTCCTCCTTCCCCAAGGCAGGGCTTGCTAGAGTGAGCTTTGGGCAGTCTGGCGCTTGGGACTAACTAGGATGTCACCCCCTGCGTCCACGCAGTAGATAACATGAGAGCATATGAGTAAGGCTGGGAGTGGGTGAGTGTGCTAATGACATTTTCTGTGACGGAGGGGACAGCCCTCCCCAGAGACCTGGGGAGCCCAGAGCCATGGATACCCTGAACTACACACTTTATCCCTCAGCAGTTACATCCAGAACTCTGGCCTACAATAGCTTCAAAGCAGCATGTAGGATTTAAGCAATAACTTTGGTTTTGGTTTTCTGCTTGGTTTTGTTTGTTTGTTTGTTTTGAGACTGCATCTGGCTCTGTTGCTCAGACTGGAGTCCAGTGGTGTGATCACAGCTCATTACAACCTCCACCTATTTGGCTCAGGCCATCCTTCACTTCAGCCTCTCAAGTAACTGGGAGAACAGGTGCATACCACCATGCCTGGCTAAGTTGCATTTTTTGTAGAGATGAAGTCTCACTATGTTGCCCTGGTCTTGAACTCCTAATTTCAAGTGATCCACTGGCCTCAGCCTCCCAAAGTGTTAGGATTACAGGTGTGAGCCACTGCACCCAGCCAACAATTTTGTTTTATTATATTGAGGTGAGGTTTATACTGCGTTCTTCTGATTACAGAAGTAATAAATGCTTATTGTATAACACTGAAAATGTAAACCATATAAAGAGGGAAATAAAAAAGAATATAAAAAGCACTAGTAACCCCACTGCCTACTGATACATTGTGTGTTGCTTCCTAATCTTCCTTCTGTCTCCCTGTGTGTGTGTGTGTGTGTGTGTGTGTGTGTGCGTGTGTGTGTTGTTACATAGAATGATAGCTGACATTTATAGCTGTCCTACCAGTGGTGAGCCTTCTGCTAAGCAATTGATGAGGTGTATTTTCTTTAACTCTTACAGAAAATCTTAAAAGGGGAAGGACAATGTAATTAACAGCATTTTACAGACAAAAAGACTGGGGCCCGAGCTGAAATCACATTTTATATAGAGGGTTATATTGTGCTGTAGACCAGGGGGTCCCCAGCCCCCGGGCCATGGACTGGCTCCAGTCCCCATCACTCATATCACCACCTAAGCTCCGCCTCCTGTCAGATCAGCAGTGGCATTAGATTCTCATAGGAGCAAGAATCCTACTGTGAACTGTGCGTGCCAGGGATCTAGGGTGCACGCTCCTTATGAGATTCTAATGCTTGAGGATCTGTCACTGTCTCCCATCACCCCCGGATGGGACTGTCTAGTTGCAGGGAACAAGCTCAAGGCTCCGCTGATTCTACATGATGGTGAGTTGTAGAATTATTTCATTATATATTACAGTGTAATAATAACAGAAATTAAGCACACAATAAATGGAATGCGCTTGAATCATCCCAAAACCATCACCCCACCCCCATCCGTGGAAAAATTGTCTTCCATGAAACCAGTCCCTGGTGTCAAAAAGATTGGGAACCACTGACGTAGACACTTAACATAATAATATGAGCATCTTTTGTAGTATTAATTGTTCTTCTAAAACATGACCTGGAATGTCTGTATGACATTCCAGAGTATTCCACAAATATCTTGTTTATTTAACCATTTCCCTCTTTGGAATATTTCAGGTCTTCTCTTCAGCTGGTTAGCATTATAAATAACAATGCTAACATAATAATGGTGACCATCACTGGGCAGAAGTCTTCGTAGGCCAGTTCCCTAATAGTAGAGGTATTAGGGCCAAGGTTACAAACTATTTTAAAGTCACTGATTGGTCTGGATGAGATTACTTCTAGAGGTATTGTACCATTCTGCATTCTAATCAGTGGGGCATGAGCCTGTGGATCTCACCTGTAGGATTTTATGCGATTAAAAAAAATTTTGTTTCTCTCTTTTTTTTTTTGAAATAGAATCTCACTCTGTCACCCAGGCTGCTGGAGTACAGTGGTGTGATCTCGGCTCACTGCAACCTCTGACTCCCAGGTTCAAGTGATTCTCGAGCCTCAGCCTCCCGAGTAGCTGGGATTACAGGAGCGTGCCACCATGCCCGGCTAATATTTTTTGTATTTATTTATTTTTTAGTAGAAACGGGATTTCACCATGTTGCCCAGGCAGTTCACTAACTCCTGACCTCAAGTGATCCTCCTGCCTCGGCCTCCCAAAGTGTTGGGATTACAGACATGAGCCACTGAGCCCAGTCTTTGTTTCTCTTCATAAAGATTAGGTTTTGAAATAGCGTGTTAATATGGAACATTTGTGTCTACAAATAAGAGATAGTGACAAGAAATAAAGAATAAAAGGAACCACAGAACAGAAAGTAGATGAAGATATTAAAATTCAAACCACAGGCCTCTGGCATGAAGAAGACAGCTGCAATAGCGCTTTTTTTGTTTTAACCTATAGGTGGTAGATTCTTCTTCTAATTAATTTTTCCCCTGACTTAAGTGCTGACTGGGTTGTCAGTTTGTTGCTGGGATGGCAAGAAGAAATGTACGCCTTGTGTTGAGAGGGTTATGAGAACCTTGTGTGTCCTTGTGGTTATGTGGCATCTGTTAGATTATTCTGAATATTGAGCTTTGAAAATAACCTACCGACCAATCAATTGCTGGGCTTCTATTACCAGTGGTGGGACATGCTGTCCATCACGTAGAGAGGTAGACTGGTCACTGACAAGGGGGCTGGCCCATGGGAAAACTAGCAGACTGCCAGCTTTTCTGTCTGAATCCTCTCCCTCCAGAATATGCCATAAACCCTGGAAAGAAATAAGAGTCTCAAGAAATGAGGCTTATACCACGATGAGAAGGCGACCTTGAGAGGCTACGTTAAAGGTTAGGCAGATAAGTCTCCTTTTACATCCCAAATCAAGCAGAGGACTGGAGGTCTGCAAGAGTAAACATAATGACCTCCCCCCCCTCCTTTTTTTTTTTTGAGACAGAGTCTCGCTTTGTTGCCCAGGCTAAAGTGCAGTGGCACAACCTCACCTCACTGCAGCCACCACCTCACGGGTTCAAGTGATTCTCTCACCTCAGCCTCCCGAGTAGCTGGGACTACAGGCACCCACCACCACACCCGGCTAATTTTTGTATTTTTTGTAGAGACAGGGATTCACCATGTTGATCAGGCTGGTCTCAAACTCCTGGCCTCAAGTGATCCACCCACCTCGGCCTCCCGAAGTGCTGAGATGACAGGCATGAGCCCCTGCACCTGGCACATACTTTCTACATAACCTGAGTCACCCCGGGGAATCCTGGTTTCTTAGTTCACGTTTACAGTAATGTCAGAAGGTCAATCAGGATGCTGGTTAGGCATCCTATCAGCGTCAGAACTTGACGTGCATACTTGAAGCTGAGTTCTGTCATCCTCCCAGGGCCTATAGAACTTTCTATGATGACGGACACGTTCTGCATCTGTGCTGGCCAATTCAGTAGCCACCAGCCACATGCGGCTATTGAGTGGTTGAAATGTGGCTAGTACCACTAAGTAGTTAAATGTTACATTTTGTTTTATTCGAATTAACTTTTAACTTAGTCACCTGCGATTACAAAAATATAGATTTTTTTTTTCCTTATGGGTAACGTTGTCAAAAGCCCAAATCTTGTTTTTAGGTAAGATTTTGGTTTACATCGTCTCAAAGAAGTAAAGAAAAAAAAATGATCAAGCAGAACTTTGGTAAGGAAGGATTAAGGTAGAGACACTTGGGGCGGGGACAATAGCAGTGACTTTGAAATGCAACTTGTGTCTGTGCGGCTCTCTGGGCTGTGTTGGGGCATCGGTTCCTCTCCTTCCTGGTTAAAGCAGTTATTTTGGTGGTGCAGTGCTTTCGCATTCAATAGGCTTGATTTTGCACACAGCTGGGTTATCTCGGGTGTGAAAGCTCTCTGCTTAATCTTCTCGATTTCTCTCTGCTCCTTCCTGCTATGCAGATGTGAGCGAGATGCTTGCATCCGTCTCTCCAGGCTCCGATTAAGTACGACAGTTTCCGTGATGTGCCCACCTCGAGAAATAAATGAATTGCAACTTTAGGAAGAAAAAGAGAGCGTCCTGCAAAAGGCAGCTAAGGGCCCCATGTGCTGTTTACCTTTCATATTCCTTGCTGAAGTGGGTCTGTATCCATTCATTTTGTAGTTCCGAGAAAAGGAATGAACCCTGACTATGGCAATTCGCCTTGACGTGTGATAATTTAGTTTGCTATGAATTTTCACTCTTAGGTAAAACTTAGTTATCCTAATTAATGATTAGTTATGGATGATATAGTGATTTTTTTTTTCTTTTTTTTTTTTTTTCTGAGTCTCACTGTCATTCGGGCTGGAATACGATGGCTGATCACAGTTCGGTGCAGGCTGAACCTCCCTGGGCTCAGTGATTCTCCAACTTCAGTTTCCCGAGTAGCTGGGATTACAGGCATGCACCATCACGTCTGGCTAATTTTTGTATTTTTTTGTAGAGACAAAGTTTTGCCATGTTGCCCAGGCTGGTCTTGAACTCCTGGGCTCAAGCAATCCTCCCACCTCGGCCTCCCAAAGTGTTAGGATTACAGGCATGAGCCACCATACCCAGCCTATCGTGATACCTCTAAGGGAGTCTCTCCTTTCTTCTGTTCAGTACTTTTTCAAAGCAACAGGCACTTGATTAAATGAGAAAGTTGACTAGTTTTTCTAATGCCTACTAATGAAGTGAAGAACTAAAGAACTTCTGTGATTTCAATGAAAGCCCTTCAGAGATGTTCCTGGGCTGTTGTTACTGACAATTTGTTAGGAACTGTGGGTCAAACTACGATAGACAAATAGATCCTGCTCCAGAGGAAGAACGACTGGCTGAGATAATACCTCAGGACGGCTGGAATAACTTTAGGCACAACTCAAATGAATGCTTTTCGAGGAGCATTTTAAAAGTCGAGGGAAGTTCTAATGAGATAGCAAGTCACGAGAGATCTTCCCTATTAGCATAATTCTCCTCCCAATAAATGCAGAAATGGGAGAAAGGGGAAATTGCAGGAACCTCTAATGACGATAGGACACAGCCAAATGACAAGATAACAAACAAGGTGACCCCCGTGGAAAGCGCTTACTGATTCAAAAACCAAATAATGAGCAGTATAAGAAAACAAGAACAAGAACACATTTAGCCGAGTTAATATGTGTTCTTTATGTTTATTAGAGAAGGGCAAAAGCCAGACACTTGACATTGTTATTGTTAATTAACTACCATCATCACCGGCTGCTTTCTAGTGTCTCAATACTTTCTGGAATCTAGTGTTATCTTCAGTCAAATGTTTATTGGAGGTGCCCTGTCATGCGTATGATATTGCAAAAACCTTCTACGTTAACCACAGCAAAACGGCGATGTAAATTCGTCTCACTTGGGGGGAGTCCATCTCTACCAAATGTTGAGATGGAAAACAGGGAAATGACGTTGTAGTCAGTTTCTTCTAGATCATGTCAAACATTCGAAGACTGATTATTTATTTTAAAAATCTATATATGCTGCAATAAAAATCTAAATTAAGAAAGTGAAGAAACAGAGGCAAAACGATAGTAAATGTGTAGTATGCCACTGGATTTCGACACAGCCCCGGAAGCGTCAGACATAAACTTGAGTCTAAAATATTCAGCATGTGGCCAGGCACGGTGGCTCACACCTGTAATCTCAGCACTTTGGGAGGCCGAGGCAGGCAGACCACTTGAGCCCAGGAATTGGAGACCACCCTAGGCAACATGGAAAAACCCTGTCTCTAGGAAAAATACAAAAATTAGCCAGGCACGGTGGTGCCTGCCTTATAGTCCCAGCTACTGGGGAGGCTAAAGTGTGAGGATCACTTGAGCCTGGGAGGTCAAGGCTACATTCAGCCATGATTGCACCACTGCACTCCAGCCTGGGTGACAGAGAGAGATCTTGTTTCAAAAAAATAAAATATTCAGCAGTCACTGCAAAGAGAGAACATCCAGTTATGAGACGTATAGTGACCCCAAAGTCAAAACCAGGTGTGGCCAGTTGCAGTGGCTCACGCCTGTAATCCCAGCACTTTGGGAGGTCGAGGCAGGTGGATCACTTGAGGTCAGGAGTTCGAGACCAGCCTGGCCAATATGGTGAAACCCCATCTCTACTAAAAATACAAAAATTAGCCGAGGGTGGTGCTGCTTGCCTGTAATCCCAGTACTCGGGAGGTTGAGGCAGGAGAATCACTTGAACCCAGGAGGCGCAGGTTGCAGTGAGCCAAGATAGTGCCACTGCACTCCAGCCTGGGCAACAGAGTGAGACTCCATCTCAAAAATAAATAAATAAGTAAATAAATAAATAAAAACTAACCAGGTGTTTGAGATGAGGACGACTATTCCTATTCAGACCCTCCAAAGAGGCTTTCCTGTCTCTTTTCCCATCTGAGGGGACATCATCACCTTCTGTGTCATCACAAAGTCACGCCCGGGCACAGACAGGAAGGTTTCTGCCTGGCTCTGCACTCCTGCCTGCCGCTGTCTTGCAGCACACCACTGACTTAGTTTGCCAGAATCCAATGGCTCTCCACGTGAATTTTATTTTATTTTTTATTTATTTATTTATTTTTGAGACGGATTCTTGCTCTGTCACCCAGATTGGAGTACAGCGGCACGATCTCGGTTCACTGCAACCTCCCCCTCCTGGGGTCAAGCAATTTTCCTGCCTTAGCCTCCTGAGTAACTGGGATTACAGGGGCACACCACCATGCCCAGCTAATTTTGTTTGTTTGCTTGTTTGTTTAGTAGGGACGGGGTTTCACCATGTTGGCCAGGCTGGTCTCAAACTCCTGACCTTGTGATCCGCCCACCTCAGCCTCCCAAAGTTCTGGGATTACAGGCATAAGCCACCGCACCCGGCCTCTACGTGAATTTTAAAGACACGAAGGTCATCACTTATGAAATGGTTTATGTGACCGGCCAGGAAGCAGCCCCCTGCAATAAAGTCATTTGCTACGTGTCCAAAGAGGGCCACAGCTCCAGAGAAGCATCAGCCACAGGTCTCCCTGGTTTCTCAGAGAGGCATTTTGAAGGACGGGTTTGGCAACAGCTGAAGCCAAGAGCAACAGCTTTCTCAGTTTGGAGAGGGGGTTCTCTCCTCTCAGACCACACGTTTTTTGCTGGACATTATGAAAAATAAATTATAAGGCAGAAACTACAGCGAATGGGAGATGGAAGGCAATATTAGTACAACTCAGACACAGCTGTGTTTTTGTGAGAAGGAAGCCTGTATTATTTTCCCTCAAGTCATTCCTGGAGCGATACTTAGGAGCTCTCTTTGCAATGCCCCCAGAAGAGAACCCACTTTTCAGGCATTCATAAGTGTATCAGTCAGGATCCAGTTAGGAGATGGAACCCACGCCAGTTATTCTAACCGGGAGAATTTGATGTAAATCATTGCTAACTAGGTAACTTGAAAGACAAAGAGAAGGGCAGTAGGAAATCAAAGAGGCCGCTGTTGCAGGAAGCAGCTACTGCAAGGACTGGCGAGCAAGAGGAGAGCTGGAATTATCAAAACGGAGAAGCTTGGAGGAAGAGCCCGGTGAGCTGTAACTCAGACCTCTGGGGTCGGGGCTGTTGTCAGGTGCTGGTACCTCTGAGCTGAGAGGAGGGGTCTGCCACTGAGCAGACTGGACACTGAGCTCTGAGGAAAGGGCTCTGGCAGCTACTGCTGGTGTCCAAGGAAGTACGATGAAGCTGGCTCTGCCAGGACTGGAAAAACTGCAAGCTGGATTCAGCTGTTCCTGCAGCTGGCATTGCTGGAATGAAACGCTCCTGGCAGGTAGAAGCAGCCAGAATGGCTTCATGGGGACTGAACAGAAGGTAAACTGGAATACATGAGCCCTCCAGCCTTGCAGTCTCCCTCCTGCGCCCCCTGCCGGCAGAACCTAGAAGAGACGCTGGAGCCACGCTTTCCTGTAAGCTCAGTCCAAGCACTAGAAAGAAGCGCCTGCAAGGGCTGATTTGAAAAGGAAGAGCCATAGCTTGCCACTGGGACAGTGAACCACGCAGATTATATGGAGGTTCCAGAGAGGAGGCTGAGGAGGCTGCTCACCCTGCACAGTGCTCAGCGTTTTATGATTCCCTTCCCTGCAAAATAAACCCCCACTGAACTTCTCTCCCTTAGTGTCTCTTCTCCACATCCCTGTCTGTAGCTCTCTTTCGTTTACAAAATGGTATCACCTGAGGTCAGGAGTTCGAGACCAGCCTGGCCAACGTGGTGAAACCCCATCTTTACTAAAAATACAAAAATTAGCCTGGCGAGGTGGGGGTGCCTGTAATCCCAGCAACTCTGGAGACAGAGGTGGGAGAATCACTTGAACCT
This sequence comes from Rhinopithecus bieti, assembly GCF_001698545.2. Taxonomy (NCBI): domain Eukaryota; kingdom Metazoa; phylum Chordata; class Mammalia; order Primates; family Cercopithecidae; genus Rhinopithecus; species Rhinopithecus bieti. Next base: position 1,801,792 of record NW_016803312.1, read on the forward strand.
GGGAGGCAGAGGTTGCAGTGAGCTGAGATTGCACCACTGCACTCCACCCTGGGCAACAGAGTGAGAGTCCGTCTTAAAAAAAGAAAAAAAAAATGATATTAAGCTATCAATGCTAATCTTCCAACCCTGAGTGCATCCCAATCAGTAAAAGTTGTGTCAAAGCAGATTTTAAATATTTTCAACACAAAAATATAAGGCCTGGCACAGTGACTCACGCATGTAATCCCAACACTATGGGAGGCTGAGGCAGGAGGATCACTTGAACCCAGGAGTTCATGGCTGCAGTGAGCTGTGATTGCACCACTGCACTGCACTCCAGCCTGGGCAACAGAGCAAGACCCTGTCTCCAAAAAAATAAAAAACCAAACTAATGAATAAATAAGTAAGGTGATGGATATGTTAAGCTTGATGTAATCATTGCATAAGGTAAACATATACCAAAATATCACATGTGCCCTGTAAATATATAATATATAATTATTTATCAACAAAAATATAATTTGTAAAATTTTAGTAAAACTTTTAAAAGTATTCATGTCTTTCTTAAAGGTAGAGGAAATAAAGTACATATTATGTCAAAATTAATATCTTTTATTCACATCAATATAAAATAATGAAAATTAAGATTAAAACTAAATATTGTGATGAGATAAATTTCAATTTAGAAATTAGAAGGAATAAAAGATAAATGTGTAAAATAACAGGCACGGTGGCTCACACCTGTACTTCCAGCACTTTGGGAGGCCAAGGCAGGTGGATCACCTGAGGTCAGGAGTTTGAGACCAGCCTAGCCAACATGGCAAAACCCTGTCTCTACTAAAAATACAAAAATTAGTCAGGCGTGGTGGTGGGTGCCTGTAATCCCAGCTCTTTGGGAGGCTGAGACAGGAGACTCGCTTGAGCCCAGGAGGTGGAGATTGCAGTGAGGCAGTGAGTCGAGATCACGCCCCTGCACTCCAGCCTGGGTGACAGAGTGAGACTCTGTCTCAAAAAATAATAATAAATAAAATAAGACACTTAAAAATCAAGCAGTAGAATTAATGCAAAACGGTAACGAATAAGTACCAAAGAAGCATTAAAATGATAGCTAGAAAGCAAATGAGATTAAAACTTTTTAAAATGAAATGTAAACAACATAAAATAATTTAAAACCAACCAGTAAAACTATAAAACCAGTAAAATTGAATTACTTTGTTTTTCGGATAAGAAAGGAAAATTGATGGGATAAGAAAGGATAATTAATTTTAAGATCAGAGAAAACACAGAAAGATAAGATAGAAACAAACAGCTTAGATGAAACCATAAATAATAATAATTATCATGTACTAAGCATTTAAAGAATGAATGACAAGCCCTCTATTAAGTACTTTGAATGTAGTGTTTCATTTAAACCTCACAACAGCTCTGTAAGGCAAATGCTATTGTTATCTTCAGATTTTATAGATGAGAAAACTGAGACTTAGAGCAGTCTCACAGCTCATAAAATTGTGGAGTTGGAATTTAACTCAGCCAGGTCTCTCTGGATGCAGAGCTGGAGTTTTGTAGGAAAGCTACAAGGTAATGCACCGTGGATGCAGGAAGAGACAAATCCAAGGTAATCAGTACATGTGATGTCAACGAGATCCCAAAGCAATACTGAAATACTGATTTATTCAACAAAACATATCTGTGATAAGAGGACAATGAGGGCAAAATCAGAAAAGAGAGTAAGGGGGAAATGGGAGGAAACAAACTGCAAAACTCAAGGACCCAGGGAAACAGACAAGGCCCCTGTGAAAATAGGCTTGCTCCTCAAAGCTCTCACTTTCCCTGGGATGCAGCCTCCTGGCCCCCTGGACATTTCCTCTGCCTTTGTTTCCCCCTTCATGAAATTGCCTAGGCCCCTTCAGTAGACCTTGTTTCCATTCTGCCTGGCCAAGAACCACGCACCGCCGCCTGCTAGCAATTGCATGGCAGTTGCCTCAACATCCCAGGTCTCTCCAGCCTGACGTCCCAGTGAGATCACATGGACGGGAACATCCCCATCACTCTCCCTCCAAGACCCTGTGCTCACACAAGAAATGCAGTTCTTGAGGAGATCTGTTCCTTAGTTATATCTGACAACCCCAAATAAATGATCTATGAGCCCGAGCAGCTACTCCCCACTGGTATCAATTGCTTTGATTCGTGCACCATCTCAACTCGTACGCTCTGGGAGAATAGTTTGAAGGTCTGGGCAGCCCGGGAAACTGCAGGCATGTTTCCTAGTAGGATGTGCTTTGCTGGATGGAGGATGAGCATTGGAAAGGACCACATTGGCCAGGTCTGTCCTGCAGACTCCCAGCTCACCAAAGAGCCAGAGCAGAAACTCCAGGCAAGCAGTTGGGACTGGTAAGACACATGGTCAGTGATGAATAAGTAGACTATTATGTCTCATGGAAATGACTGTGGGATTTATTTTTCAAGGATTGCATACATGATGTGCTCATTTTCTAGGATTTAATAATTATGGACAAATGTCTAGGCCCTAGTGTGAAGTTGGCATTTTGAGTGCCAAAGTTTACATGAATGCTTACATGTAGAACAGTTGCTAGGCAATACAATTGAATAAAATAATAATTTAATAGCACAGTGCATTTTGTCATAACTAGAGCAATCCTGGCCAGGCATGGTGGCTCACACCTGTAATCCCAGCACTTTCAGAGGCGGAGGTGGGCGGATCACTTGAAGTCAGCAGTTCGAGACCAACTTAGTCAACGTAATGAAACCCCACATCTACTAAAAAATACAAAAATTAGCTGGGCATGATGGCGGACGCCTGTAATCCCAGCTACTCAGGAGGCTGAGGCAGGAGAATTGCTCGAACACGGGAGGAGATTGCAGTGAGCTGAGATCGCACCACGAGTTAGACTCCATCTCAAAAAGTAAAAAATAAAAATAAACTAGAGTGATCGTATATCCTGCTTGTCCTGAACAATTTTGTTTTATGTCTTATACACCAACATTATTATTCATAGCGTCTCCTTTTGCCCTTAAAAGTTATCACGTGGGTCCCCTGGCCGTAACACAATAAATGGGGTCCAGACTTGCCTGTATAAAATTGTATAAAATATGGGGTTCCCTTATTGTGAGGTTAATGAATTGAACAAGTGAGGTACCAGACCAGGGAGTTTCTGGGTTGAGCTGCTGGTCCCAGCCTTGTTGTCGCGCCCCCTGGTGGCAGCTTTCTGAGCTGGCTTAATTATCCATCGGGATGGTTCTGGGTCTTCAGGCTGGCAGGGGTTTTGAGCACAGTGATAGCAATTCTAGAATTCACCCAATTCGTTGGTTTCAAATTCATGGAGATTGGCCTCAGAGACTATTGAGATTGGATGGACCCTAGACAGGGTTGCCTGCCTTCCCCTGCCTGGCCTTGACCTCCTTTCTCTGTCATTCCTCCCCAGGGTAAGAACTTTAGCCCAAACCATTTAAAGAACTAGGACTGGACATAAAGATGGGAATGAATTGACTAGTGCTTTATATTTGGATTCAAGCAATCACAGTTAACACTAGTAATCCCAATACTAGTTAACATTTATTGAATGATTTCTATGGGCTAGCAATTTACCTTAAGAATGGCATTTCGAATCCAACACCAAACAATAGAAAGTACACTTTAGACTCTGTTGTAATAGAGTTTTATACAACCACATAGGCGTCCATGTTTATCCATATCTAAGAATTACGTAGAAAGTGTCATTTTGGTTTGGACATTATTTTGCTTAAAATTATAAAATATAAAAATTACTATTTTTTTCTTGTGTAAAAACAAAGCCTTCAGGTTTTCATTTAAATTGAACATTAGCCTTTGATTTCAATCATTTATGTCCTTCAGGTGCCCCAAAGCTGTTTGATAACAGGAATCTTTTAATGTTTTACAGCCTGTTTGGAACTCTTGCAGCTGGGCTATTAGGTCCGTGGGTGAACGTCAGCCTGGCAGAGACTCTGGGATCAGTCCTTGGAGGGTGGGTCAAGTTTGAGTAGCTCAAGGTTGAGTTGAGCTGAATAGCTGCTCTTACCCAGCCTCAGCTCTCAGCCTCCTAGTGATGGGATTCCTGCCGTATTTCCATGACTGCTTGTGCAAGGATGTGTGTGTGCGTGTATGTGTGTGCATGTGAGTATATATGTTTATGTGCACACCTGTCTGTTTACGGTCAAGCTGGAAGGGTTTTAGCATGGGAATCAGAATGTTTTTGCAGTCTCTGTGCATTTTAATTGAGTCACCTTCCCTGGAAAAGCCTTTGTTCATGCCCTGCCTCCAGTGATCTTTCACAAAAGCTGATACAGAGACATAATAGCTGACCTGTAAATATGCTGAACAAAACATTTCAGAGTGTCATGAAGTGGTAAGAAACTACCAGGCTTAGATTCATAGTTTGTATGTGTTCAATGTAAGCAAAGAACTGTGACAGCACATACAATAGGCACCTTCTGTATAACCTTTCCTGAGCTGTTTGCACGCAGGAGGCCACAGTGCACTGGATCCAAGGAGTTGCTACTATTAATTTTATCCTGGTCTCTGTCCTCGGAAAAGAAGCTGGTTTCATTCTGGTCTCTGCAGTCATGAATATTACCACCTTCCTGCTGGCAATCTTGTAAGAAACTGATTAGCCCCAGCTTGACTCCCCCTGCAACAGGGGATGCCTGGAGAGCTCACTGCACGAAGAGTCAGACTTGATGTTCAAAACTGAGCAAGTTTATTTGTTATCCGAAGAGAGAATAGAATAAGTGGGGAACCTTAGGGAAATAATTTTTACAGGTAGTTTTCAGTCTCTAACTGCAGCCTGAGTTCCCTCTGCTATTTTCTGATGGCAACTGATCTTTTTTTTTATGAAAGAAAACACAGGGGAGACAATTTACTTTTGTCAGAAAGATTTACTGTCTTGTGCAGATGTGATTCCCTCCCAGGTATGGTTTTTTCTTTTTGAATTCCACCGAATTCCTAAAACAGATTCTGGAATTTCAGTTTCTGGTTCTTGCCCCATTTCTAACTTGCTGGATTATAACAGGTAATATCCTTAAACACAATGAGCCTGTTTCCACTCAAGCAAAAATAAGAATTAAGGCATCTCGCCTACCTAAAAAGGAATGCCAAGGGAATCTGGTGGATTATTTTTGATGTTTGGGAGAAAGAAATAGCATCTACTACTACTAATAATTCTCATTGTTCTATGTGAGCCTGCCCTGAGAATAAGAATTGCTATTTCACTTTTAAGGAATGAAAGAAAAATAGAAGGAAACAGAGAGATGATGATTTAATACTTTGATCAATCTGAAATGAAATAGGGGCACTTCTCTAAGACCTGGATAGAGTTCGTAATTTCAAGCTAACAGTATCTGAAAAATCAGCCAAGCTATTTTTCAAAGGGCATTTGGAAGAGAATAATATAATGTTACTAACAGATTAATAATAGATTTTACACAGATGAATAATATTGAAGATATGATAGATAATAATATAGATTAATAATACTACAAATAGAATAATATTTCTTAAAACCGAAAGAAGCTTTTACGTGTTTTAAGGAGACAAATGAGAGAGAACCATAAAATAAGAGATTTCAGAAACTTTATCCTCTTGACACCTCAGAAATGAGCAGCTCCTGAGGCAGAAACCCTCTTTGTTTTTTAACACCCTTTCCCCACAATGCCAGCATAGTGCTGTGAGAGTAGTAGGGTTGATGAGTGAATGAAGAAATGCAGAGATGGATGAGTCAATGAAGGACTAAGTGAAAGTTCTCGCATCGCTAGAGTGCTTTGTTGTTTGCTTTTACTTTTGTGGTTATAGAAGCTGATTGTAGGGGATTTGCAAAATGAAGATAAGTGTAAAAACGAAAATTAAAATCACAGAGGAAACCCCCTGGGGTCTTCATTTACAGGTTTGTGCTTTTGCCAACATATATAGCTAGTTATGTAAATTTAATGCATAGAAATTCTGTGTCTTAAAGTCTGATCTTCACGGAATTAAAAAAGAAAGGGAATTTCCATAGTTTGTGTGAGAAGCAGGGGACACGGGTTGGAATGGATCAGTGTTCACAACAGAACCTTCTAGAGACGAGAAGTCTAGGAAAGGAGCAACGCATTTCCATCAATCTCATCAAACTAAGAAGTGAGCCAGTGTCTTAGCGAGAGGAACCTGGAGCTGACACAGAACATTAAAGCAGTATCTCTAGGCATATGTATTTCTTATATAATAGATATTATCTGTAGTTTTTTTTAATTTGTAGACCAGCACTGCTGGTCCCTGCTGCAACCTTTTGCGTGAGTTTCCAGGCCATCTTTTATTGTTTATGGATGTTTCTGGTCTCTTCTCTACCCAACTAAATTGCATGTTCTTCAAAGGCCAGACTGGGTCTTGTTCTGAATTAATCCCTCTGGTTTTTCATTCACTCCACAAGTTTCCATTGCATACTTGGCAGGGGCGGGGGGGGTGTGTTTGTTTACGTGTGTGTGTGTGTGTGTGTGTGGTAAAACACCAAGAATTAAAAAGCGATGAAATGTGACATTTCTGTTTTCTGGAAGTTTGGTTTCTGATTGATAAGACAAGGTCTCTGGACCCGAAAGTGTTAAGTAAAAATATCAGCAAAGGCTCACTCATGCTTCCATTGCACAGTTCCCAAAGTGAGGCATGTCACTTGGTACATTCTCAGTTGACGGATTGATTAATTAAGAGGCAACCTATCAGGGAAAAAGCAAGGTAAAGTACTGTTTAATGGTTTACAGACAGTCTAATGTGTTTAGAAATCATCAGGAGTAAGACTGTGTTATTCCCAAGATCATGATTACCAGAAATCCCATTCAAACAAAAAATAAAATTAGCCATGGATGGCCCAGAGTAGAGTTTCTGAAAACAATATTTAACTTGACCTAGATAATGACAAGGATAACAGTGCAGTCCTTAATGTTGGAGTCAGCAAATACAGGCTGTTACTCTTTATTTCTTTTTGTGGCATTACTGTCTGTGCAAATATATTTAGTTCACGTTGCTATGTACACAGCAGTGACAACTGCAGCCTATCGGGGTGATTATAAATGCAACAGTGAATAAATAAATCATCCTTTGGTGACCCCTGGCAGAAAAGTTGATGCAAAAATGCTTAAAAACTCTTTGAAGGAATTCATTAAATTTTAGAATTCAGTAACCTAGAGGGGAGATGTTCATTCCTGGAAACTCACAGAATAAAATCACACCTTAGTAATACCATGCTCACTGATGTACTTGAGCTTATTGTCTCATACTGCAGAGGGAACAAGAAGGCTCTTATTTGGAGAGGTTTAAAGACAAAAATACATAAGTCCAAGAGATCCTGAAGCTCTCTTAAGGAAAGAGGTGAAAAGAAGAAAGTTCTTAATACACATGAAGATTTGAAGAGGCTGATGCTGCAAGAATAAAAGGAATGTGGAGGAAATTTATCACACAATAGTACACTACTGTAACAGGTTTCTTTTAGCAGAGTTTTGTTATGTGAATTTATATTTCCTGATATATATATTTACACTTTCCCATTTTTGCTTCTAAGCTAATTAGGTTATAAGAGCTGTTATTTTAAACAAGTTAATCAATCTCTTTTAACATCTTTCAACTAAGATGAACAAAACAGGTGTGTGTAGATACACAGTGATATTCAAAATGTTGTTGTGTATACAGCTACACAAAACCCAGTTAGCAATTCTCACAAAGAAAAAGTGGAGAATGAGGTATGTTATTCTCCATCCAAAAGAATGATTTCATATAAAGCCTGGAAAAGTCAGTGAATTGGAATTCCCTTGGATGATAAGGGGATGGTGATTTCAGGGATAAAAAACTACCAAGGAGATAGCTGTGCACCTTTGGCTGGGGCTCAGAATTGTTGATTATTAGCAACTCTGGCTTAAAGTGTGGTCAGCTAAGACCAGTGGAGATTAAAACCTGGTTGAAATGTCAACTGGGGATGTGAAAAAGTGGTCTGGTGGAAGTGGAGACAGACAGTGAGTGAGAAAATAATTCAAATTCTAGAATAAAGAGAAAACAGGAAGCAAGAATGAAAAAACATCTAGGAAAGTATAGAAAGAGTTGTAATCACTTATGAGGAGATGAAGCATTTGCCAGGAGAGAGGAAAAAAATAAACCTCAGCCAGTTGAGCTGAAAAATCCTATCTAAATATGAAACCAGGGAATATATTCTGAGGCTGGAAATATTCATCAATGTGTTAAATGTCACACATTCTAAAAATATGAGATAGATTTCAACAGCCCTATAGTTAAAGACTGATGATTGGAATTTTGCTTTTATGATGCCATAGCAATTCACATGGTTTTTAAGTCTCCATAGCAACAGCCCGATACTACTTTTTGTTCTCTTGTGTAGTCACATGATGCTGGATGCACTGCATAGAAAACAGAGGGGAGCGGTTGATTGTATTTCTTAATTAGTGACACAGAGATCAGGGATCATGGGACAGGACTTTTACTGGGATTGGTCCTGGGTCTTGTAAACTAGGACTGTCCCTTGATAGCCTTTCTCTCAGGAGCTGGCACTTCCACTGGCTGTTCACCTTTGACCCTGTTAGCCTCTGTTTTCTCAACTACTGTTGTTTTATGAGTTGCGTGTCCATTCAGATAAAATTCTCTCAAAGCAGAAGACCCTTTCTATTTTGGGATTCCCAACTGAATGCCCCAAAGAGTTAAAGAAGCCAATGGCTAACTTCTTGGGCTTACAGGATAACCCATAAGAAAAGCAAAAACTTGCTGAAAAGCTGAAAGTGAGACTATACCCCCAAGAGTGCAACCAGTACTAACAAAAATTATTGAAGGTGCAGGTTAACGCATAAGAAAAGAAACCTCTTACTGTACCACTGAAACTCTCTCCACCTATGAGATAAGAGAACTGGCTCAAGTCGGTGGGAACCAATATGGCTGACTGGGGTCTGCGCAGAACCAGCTTGTTGACGTCACAGCCTAAATTTCCACCCATGTTTCGCACTAACTTCCTCCAAATCTGCACGCAACAGCCCCAGGAGGCATCACGAAGAGATAACTGCGCATGCTCACGGACTTGCCAGCTCTCCTGCTTCCTTCCACCAGTCACTTGCTTATCCCCAAATCCACGCCCTGAACCTTTTCTACTAAAAAATACTGCCTTGGAGCCAGCGCAGATAGACAGATTTGAGTTTGACTCCTGTCTCCTTGTGAGTAGACTTGCAATACAAACTTTTCTTTTCAAAAATCCAGTGTTGACCGGGTGCCGGGGCTCACACCGGTAATCCCAGCACTTTGGGGGACCAAGGTGGAAGGATTACTGGAGGCCAGGAATTTGAGGCCAGACTGGACAACAAGGAAACTCCAGCTCTACAAAAAATTTATTAGCCAGGCGTGGTAGCACGCGCCTGTGGTCTCAAATACTTGGGAGGCAGAGGTGGTCTCAGCTACTCGGGAGGCAGGATCACTAGAGCCTTGGAGGTTGAGGTTGCCGTGAGCTATGATGGCGCCACTGCACTCCAGCCTGTGCAACACAGCAAGACCCTGACTCTGAAAAACGAACAAACAACAAACAAAAAACCAGGTGTCATAGTACTGGCTTCTAGCGCATCCAGCAGTGAGCCCTTTTTTCTGGTAATACAGTTGTCCTGAAGATAGTAGAACTACCAACATGAGAGGGGTGGTCATTTGCTATGAAGAAACGACTATTTTCACTTCAGGATGAGCAACAAGCTCGTCTGCTAGGGCAAGGGCATACTGTTGCATCAGAATCTATTCCACAGTTTTCCTGTCTGTGAAGTGGGAGTGATAACCAAAACCCTTTTCTTACTCACAGGGTAATGCCCATGAAATGTTTAGACAAGTTTTGTCAAATATATTTTGGAAAGTGGTGTACATGTGCGCAGAACCCGACTTACTGCCTTAGGCTTATGTATGAGAGGTATCAAGGTGCTTCATGTTTTAGCCTAGAGTCAGAGAGGGTCCTATGAAGTTTGCAAGCATAATTAAGACAGATAGAAATCTCTCCTGAGCTCTCATTAAATTTACAAGGGTTTTCCTACTGAGGCTGACTCAAGTTCCTAACGCTTTTGCCTTCCTTCTCATTAATGAGCATCAGGCTGAGTTAAGATCTGTCTAAACTCACCTTGACATTGGCTGTTTTTCAGTGGGAGTTGGAAGTTTATGGGCTCTAGTCCTAAGTGATGACACTAACATCTGTTACCCTGACTGAATCAATTCCCTCTTTTTGTTTATTTTTTTCTTTATAGGAGAGGACATTTATATAAGAACAAAGAATGTCACTTGGTACAGAGAAGGCAGTCTGTAAATATTAATTATCTTCCTCCTTTTTTTTTTTTTTTTTTTGAAATGGAGTTTCATTCTTGTTGCCCAGGCTGGAGTGCAATGGTGCAATCTCGGCTCACTGCAACCTCTGCCTCCTGAGTTCTAGCAATTCTCCTGTCTCAGCCTCCAGAGTAGCTGGGATTACAGGTGCATGCCACCACACCTGGCTAATTTTTGTATTTTTAGTAGCGACAAGGTTTCGTCATATTGGTCAGGCTGGTCTTGAACTCCTGACCTCAGGTGATCCACCCACCTCTGCCTGCCAAAGTGCTGGGATTACAGGTATGAGCGACCATGCCTGGCCCGTTCTCTTCCTCCTCTTACCCCTTTTCCCACCTCAAATTCTTGCATTTCTGGCATTTCGCTATTGGAATTTCAAAGGTGAGCCAGTGATGTAGGAATGTTTGGAGCTGAGGGTGACATTGTAGCACTGCTGCAGCATCATCACTGATGCAAGATGCTAAACTCTTACTGTCTACAGGACACCATACCCAGAGGTGGAAATACGCAGCCATGAGACCTTGTGCTTGAGGGTTAAAATACAGTTCAGGGTTAAAAGATAACAGTACAAGGTAACTTAAGCTAAATGTCAAACAGGTGGTGAAAACAAGCAGAGGTGAGCTGGGTTGCTCAGGGAAAGCTTCCCATAAAGGAGTTGTTTTTTGGGGGGATTTTGTTTTGTTTTGTTTTGTTTTTGAGACAAAGTCTCGCTGTGTTGCCCAGACTGGAGGGCAGTGCTGCAATCACTGCTCATTGCTGCCTTAACCTCCCAGGCTCAGGCGATTCTCCCACCTCGGCCTACCAAGTTGCTGGGACCACAGGCACATGCTACTGGTGCTCAGCTAATTTTCTGATTTTTCATAGAGATGGAGTCTCATTATGTTGCTCAGGTTGGTTTCAAACTCCTGGGCTCGAATGAGCTTTCCACCTCAGCCTCCCAAAGTGTTGGGATTATAGGTGTGAGCCACTGGGACCAGCCAAGAAAATGAGTTGATGAGGACTTTGAAGAAAGCTGATGCCTATTGAGGGCTTATTAAGTAATGGACATTGGGCCTTGGCCTGCTTTATCTCTTTGATTAAAGGTCGGATTCTGGATAAGGACATAAAGGTAGAAAGGTGGGACTGATTGAAGAGGGAATGATTAGACAATGAGTTTGGCAGGAGGGGAGGTAAATAGGAAAGGAGATGGCAGACGATTCTAAAAGCCAAAGTAAAGAGCTGGTGTACTGAGAAGTCATTATACATTTTCAATAGGGAATGCTGTGTGCCCAATTATAGGATTTCAGAGGGAAGCACTGAAGTCTGAGAAAAGCAACCAGACCACAGAAAGAGACCAAGCAGCAGGTCATGGGTCCTCGGCACAGAGGGAGAGGCAGGAGTCCAGAAACATTGACTTGAGAATCCAGTAATTTTTTATTTGGTTCCAGGCATTTTGTGGAAAAGGTCCAGTAAATAGTGAAATAAGTCATTTTTACATCAAAAACAAAAGGTTGACTAGATGAAAGATTACATCAAGGACAAGACTTGGAGAGTCTAAGGAAGGAGCTCCTTTGGGGGGAAAGGAGGTTAGAGGGAAGTTTTCAATGTATTCAGCATGGAGAAGCTACAAGCAGGTGGAGACACCTTCCCAATAGGACACTAGAGATGGGAAAATTGTATTGTGGGAGCTGCCTGAATGCATCCCATCGCCATCTCCCGGGAAAACTGGGAACCCCACAGTCCCAAGGCCCATACAGCTAATGGCATGTTTTATCTCTCTGTTTTATATCTTTCTTTCCCCTTAGTGAATTATGGAAGCAAATAAAACCAAATTCCCCAAGTCTATTTCTGACCCCCAAAATACATATTTTACCAAGTATTTATTGAGTTCCTTCTCTGTGACAGGATTCTCTGTATCCCTCCCAGCCACTGTTTCTGGCTGATCTTTTCTATGTCAATTTGGGGTAAATGGAGAAAGGCATGAGATATAGGTCGAAGCAAATGTCCATGGAGCATTCTCTAAGTCAGTCATTCCACCATAATGGCTCAATTCCTTTATTTACAAAGGACATATATAGCCAACAGTATGTTGAAAAAGAAAGAACATCAGATTAGGAAGACTGAGGACTTCTGTAATCTTAGGAAAGTCACTGAACTCTCTGGGACTCAATTTACTTATCTGTGAAATGATGGACTAGTTGATATATAATTTGACTATAATATCCTATGATCTTATATCATGAAGTTAGGCTCATAATGCCTTTAAGAAATTGCATCATGGCATTTATAGAATGCAAGCTGTTTCTTGTTGTAAGGAAGAGTGTCCTCTTCCCTTCCCTTCCCTTCCCTTCCCTTCCCTCCTTCCTTTCCCTCCCTTTCCCTTTCCCTTTCCCTTTCTTGATTTCAAGACAGAGCCTTGCTCTGTCATCCAAGCTGGAGTGCAAAGGCATGATCATAACTCACTGATGCCCCAAACTCAAGAGGATTGCTCAAGCTGGTCTCAAAACTCCTGGGCTCAAGCAGTCTTCCTTCCCTGGCCTTCCAAAGTACTGTGATTATAGGCATGAACCACCATGCAGGGAAGGGTATTCTTTAAGGGTACAACTTGTGTCCAGGGCCACCCTGAACAGTCAAAGCTATGATCTTCTTTGCCAGATCTCCTGGGAATCCTGGGGCTGAGCACAACATTTGCATCCTCAGAGGCTGATAACCCTCCCTTCTCTCATGAGGATATGAATATAGGTAAGAAGGAAGTGGATGCATGGTCTAGTCCTTGGGTCACCTGAGACTGAACAGGAGAGAAGCAGGGTACCTAGATCATCATGTTCGTCATGGAACCAAAGGGCTCACTGCCCAGTGTGCCAAGACTATGACACCAGGTTTGTGAGAAAAGCAAAGCTTTTATTATTCCCAAGGAGACAGGAGTCCAGCTCAGATCTGTCTCCCTCTGCTGGCTTCAAGGGAATCATTTTATTAGAAAAGGTTTAGGGGATGGATTCTAGGATTAGTGGGTGATTGGTGGAAGGAAAGGGGAAACCTAGAAAGTGTTGGGCATGAGCGGTTATCTCTTCAGGCCTCCTCATGGGTCCCATGCGGAAATTCAGGGGGCGTTAGTATGAAACGTGTGGTGGAAGTTCAGACTGTGACACCACAAGCTGCTTCTGTACAGGCTCTAGTTGGTCATGTTGGTTCCAACCAATTGTAGCCTGTTTTGTTATCCCATAAGAGGAGGGAGTTTTAGCATTTTGGCCAGTTGTTTGTTTTGTTTTTAATCTGTGATTTTGTAAGCTCAAGAAATTATGTTAGCCATTGGTGTCTTTATCTCTTTGGACGGTGGTTTCAGTGTCTTCTTTACGGAGTAAGTCCCAGCCGGCACTTCTGCCCACTCCTGTGCTCCATCACCATGGACCCTGCACAGCTGATCCTCTGGCCTTGTGCTTTGCATCTCACTCGATGCACCTCATTCTGCTCCAGCTGCCATCTTTGCAGCTCCTGCCAATTCTCTCCGCCCTGTTGTCATTGCCACTCTATCTGACTCTATAGAAAACCTGGCCATGGCGGCTTCTGCTGGGCCCTGCACTGTCTACCCCATTCCCCCCTGGACTAGTCTGGATTGCACTTCTCTGTGCTTTGACTGGTCCATAGCTTTCCCTAGTGCTGCTGCCATCCCTTCCCTCTAGAATTACTGAAGATGCCACTCTCCAGCAGCTGCTATCTTCTCTTCTGCTCATCTGTAGGGCTAACAACTATCTCTGCAGCTCCCTAACCATAAAGTATATTCCCTCCTTTTCATTACACCTATTTTTTCCTCCCCTGTGAAATTTTCCATCTTATGGTGATTTAGTCTTGCGATGACTTTATTCTATCCGTAGCTCTAACACACCCCCAAAAGTTAACTTCAATTAGGAAAACTATGGGATTTCCCCTAAATTTTTATAGCTTCTTCTGCCACACTTTCCTCATCTGTAGTAGCTCTCCTTTCATTTACGGTGGTAGATTTTTTCACAGGCATTCTACAGATGTTGGGGTTTAGGCACACAGATCTCTCACTGTGGGTATCTAGAACAAAATGAAAAAATGAAAGACTCCATCTCTACATCCTTCTGCTGGGATCTCTCAGGAAGCAACAGCCTTATGCAAATAGTTTCCGGGCTTCTTGAAATAGACATGCAAATTAGAACCCACAGTGGCTTTGGGCTACACCACATTATACACATAACAGGAAAAGGAGGATGAAAGGTTCTTTCTGAGCTCTATGCCAGGGAAAACCTGTTCAGACACAGACATTGGCAAAAGATGATCAGCATATGGAGCGGCCTTGGGTTGATTTAACAAAGAGAAAATATCAAGGCCCAGGGACCTAGATTCAAAGCATTCCTTTCTCCTGGGCTTTGTTTTCTCTCATTCCGCGCTCTCTGATTGTGTAACTGTCTAAACAAATTCAGACATGAAAGGGAAACCCCTGACACGACTTTAGTGATCGCGTTTGTGCTCCATCGTGGTACCCACACAGTTGTATCCGGGCAGGCCGTGCATGAGGATGTGGTAAGGAAATCTATCATTTCCTTAAAAAATAAAAAATAAATAAATAAGAAAATGTGCTTTCTTCTCCTAACTTTTCTTCTTTCGTTTCTGACTTATAGCCCATGAGCCATACATCTGGGCTGCTTTATGGAGATTGTCTTCACTGAGAGGTGAAACAGAAGCCATGCTTTGCCCGGCCTGGGCATGTGCTTCTGGGAACGTTCAGAGGCTCCTCAGGAGATGGGCACAGAGCCTGGAATAAAGCACTTCAGCCTTTGTTGAGCAAACAAATTCCCTTAAATTGGAAAAACAAACAAATCCTTTTTTAACATTGGGGAAGTAGAACTGTCCCCATTTTTTTTTTTTTTTTTTTTTTTTACCATAATAGAATAGAAAGTTGGCTAACAGGAGCTAGATAAATAACTGAGATTACTCAACAAGCTAGGTATAGAAAATGGGTTCAGGCCCAGGTGTAGTGGCTCATGCCTGTAATCCATCCCAGCACTTTGGGAGGCTGAGGCAGGCGATCACTTGAGGTCAGGAGTTCAAGACCAGCCTGGCCAACATGGTGAAATCCCGTCTCTACTAAAAATAAAAAAATTAACCAGGTGTGGTGGCATGCACCTGTAATCCCAGCAACTCTGGAGGCTGAGGCAGGAGAATCGCTTGAACCCAGGAGGTTGCAGTGAGCCGAGATCGTGCCACCGCACTACAGCCTGGGCGACAGAGAGCGAGACTTTGTCTCAAAAAAAAAAAAAAAAAAGGAAAGAAAGAAAGAAAAAATGGATTTAGGTGTAAGTGCTTTGGTGATCTGGTTTTAGATGGTCCAACCCGTTTCTCCAAACCATGACCAGGTAAAAACATACTTGGAAACCATAGCAAAGTTTTCAAATTAAGCCTTTATTTCTGGACCTGTTTTCCATACCTCATAATTTCTCTTGGTTCTTATGATTACTATGATGTTTAAAGTCAATACTATTCATAAAATTTGGTTTCTTAGGTTATGCTGAGGCACTGAGTCAGAAAAATCATGTCTTATTAAAATTGAGGTAGAAATATTCTTCACACCTGATCAAAATGCCAAGTGACTTTATGACTTCAGGCACAAGTGTCTCTGTTTATGAACATTTTTAAAAGACAGTAGTTTTGCTTTTAATGAACATATTTAGATATCATGGTTAAGATTCAATTTGCAAAACAATGCATTTCCAGGTTTGGGGGTAAAAGATGCCCATCAATATCTATCATTAATTTCATTATTTTGACATAGTGAGAAATGGAATCAAGCAATTACTTTCCTTTGTGCCTCAGGTTGAAGCTGGTCAAGGAAATTTAAGACACGGGAGTGATTTGAAAAAGAAAAAAACTCCTTAGAGCTATGAAAATAATGCACATTGAGGCACATTTATTGTTTGAAAGGTCACACTGTAAACATAATTCCATTATTAAGTGATCCCAGTACTGTTAAAGGGACCATCACACACTACGCAGGTATGGTGCATTCCAACTTGTAAAATTAGAATAACTTAAAAGAGTGAGCTTGTATAACATAAAGGCATTTCCTGCAGATTTCTAAATAAATGAATGTGCAACTTTCCAAGACACCACTAATGATGTAAAGTGAACTCTGTCTGCACATTATTTCATTTGTACATGGCACATAACTGTTTTCAAATAAAGCGAGGTGTAAATTAAGTTACAAATTAAGAAAAATCGAGTCTAAGACCGTATAATTTGGAGATCACTTATCAGCACTCTGTAAACTTCAGTGCTCTTGTTTTTCTCTTCAAATATGTTACTGTCTAGCTCTGTACTTTTTCGGCATGGGTCAGTCTCTCTGTCTGAAGTCCTCTCTCACCTCCTACACGTCTCCATCCCATCCTGCTTAGGACAGTCCCACAGGCCAACATCCTAACCTCCTCCAGATGGTCAAAGCCAGCTTCAAGAATAGGATTTCCCTCGAAGCAGCCTAATAGACAATCCCAGGTGAAATGAGTACTTCTCCCAACCTTTGCTTCCACTTGAGTTGTTCAACCCTCCTGCTAGTTCTCACTCAGTAGAATTCAGAAGGTTTCCATGATTGTTCTCTAATCCTTGGAGTTCTTCAATTCTTCAGCAGTCTTTACCTGTACTCTTCACCCTGGTAACCTCGGGGCAGAGCCGCTGGTTGAACCTGCCTTAAAGGAGGCTCTCAGCACATGTGTCCACCTTGAAGGAGCCTAGGAGCATCCCTGTACCAAGGGGTTCATGAGTTACTTTTAGGGTAAACGATGGGGGTCTCTTTCACACCCCTACCATGCAGGATGGGCCAATTAGAGAAAAAAAAAATTTTGTCTTGTCTCACTTGTCTTGCTCTGTTGTCCAGGCTGGAGTGCAGTGGCAAGATCAGAGATCACTGTAGCCTCAAACTCCTGGGCTCAAACTCTCCTCCTGCCTCAGCCTTCCAAGTAGCTGAAACTACAAGCATGTGCCACCATGCCTGGCTAATTTTTTTTTTTTTTTTTTAAATAGAGACAGTGTCTTCTTTTGTTACCCGAGCTGGTCTTGAACTACTGGCCCCAAGCAATCCTACTGCCTCAGCCTCTGAAAGCACTGGGAGTCCAGGCACGTGCTACTGCACCCAGTCTATTTCTCTCTCCTTTTAAAAATACAGCTTGAGAGTTCAAAGAAGTCTCAGAAGCAGAAACTGTGTCAATTCCCATCTCCATTGATAACTATCATTTTTGTCCCCTCCCCAGTCCAGGTTTGATAAGCAATTATAGGGCAATTTGGTAGTAGTGTTGGAGTTGCCTCTTATAAAGAAAAAGCCACAAATAAAGCTTTTGAAAGTGGTTTGTCCAAGTCCTGACAATCCTGAACATTTTGACAGAAATACCAAGAAAACGTGTAGTCCGGGCACCGTGGCTCACGCCTGTAATCCTGGCACTTTGGGAGGCCGAGGTAGGCAGATCACTCAAATTCAGGAATTCAAAACCAGCCTGATCAATATGGCAAAAACCCATCTCAACTAAAAGTACACAAATTAGCTGGGTGTGGTGGCGTACATCTGTAGTCCCAGCTGCTGGGGAGGCTGAGGCAGGAGGATTGCTTGAGCTCAGGAAGTGGAAGTTGCAGTGAGTTGTGATTGTGTCCCTGCACTCCAGCCTGGACAACAGAGTGAGACCCTATCTCAAAAAAAAAAAAAAAGAAAGAAAAAATGTCATGGTAATCATTTCACAATGCATACATATATCCCAACATTCTGTTTTATACAAGAAATATATACAATTTTTATTTGTCAAATATTAAAATGTTTCCCTACATAATTTCTGTCAGCACAATTCTTTAGTTTGGAACTTGGAAATAACGCAACAAAAGTGGGAGGTAAAAATGCTACCCTGCATGCTAACTTTGCAGGAACATCCAACTGCTTCCCCTCTGTGAGGACGGAAAGGAGGAGGCCTTGCTTCCACCCAGATGCCTGTCTCTCAGCTTTCTTCTTATCTGGGCTCCCAGAGGTCTTCTGAGCAAACACAGGAGCAGTGATCTGGGGCCAAAGCAGCTGTCGGTTTTCTTCTCGCTCTTGACAAAAGCACTCAAACCACAAACCTTAAGGGAAACAAAACAAAACAAAAGAGAGAAAAAAGTGGAAATACCTCTTTTCAAACACTGCAAAAGCATGTCACTCTGCTCTTTAGATGTTTTTGTAAAACATCAGGGCAGGTAGAGAACCGTTTCCAGCTGAAGTGTTTATGATAATGAAAAAAAGCACTTTTATTTTCTCACTGTGAGACACTTTTCGGAAAGGCAAGAACTGCTGAAGGAAAAAGTCTCCAAGGGCTAGATTCCAATTAACTTCTGTACCAATTGCTGATAACTTTAGGCAATCACTGTTCTTTAGAAAATGGGGCAGAGAGTCTAAAAGATCATAAAGACGAGATGACTGATCAACCAAGGCATAGAACCTCATACCACATTTTCCTCAGTGTGTCACAATTTTAAAGAATTGTAAATAAAATACAGTAGATCCTATATTTGACATTCAATAACAGAAGTGTCGGTATATGTGTCTTGGAGCTTAGACATGGATCTGGGGGTCTGGAAAATACTTTAGTAATCATATGATTCATCACTGTGCATGGGTGAGCCGCAGAAATGTGATAGCGTTGGAAGAACTTGAAATTTTTGGAGTGAGAAAACCTGCCTTTGTGTTTCTAGTCACCTCTACTCCACTGTTTAGGAACTCTCATCTCGAATTAGGAATCGTATCCATTGGCTGCATAACAAATGCAATGCCTAGTGCCACACAGTGATAGGCATTGGTTTTTCAGAAGGCTGTAGAGTTTTGCTGATGTAGGCTGGCATCCGCTGATCTTGGCTGGTCTCACTCATTTGTGATTCTCTGGCTTGCTCATATGTCTGTAATGGAGGTTGGGTCTTCTTTTATCCTCCTGCTGGAATCAGCAGACTAGCGTGGGTGTATCTTTCCCATGGGCATTTCGAACTTCTGCTTGTACTGCCTTTGCTAGCCTTCTATCCATACTTGGGGAAAAAGAGAGGGTGGCAAAGTTACATAGCAAATTGCATGGATAACAAAATGTATGAATAATCAAGACCAAATGATGCTATCTACTACCGTACTTAATTCTCTCAATCTCAGGTCATCATCTGTTAAATGGGAATAATAATACACCTGTGAAAATTAAGTGAGCTGACACTGAAGAGTATCTAGCTCAAGCCCTGGAACAGAGCTAATGCTCCGTAAATATTACCTTTCTGCTATTCACCTCTCCAATCTTGTAAAATGAAAATGAATACCTGCCACATCTCATGGGATCATCGTGAGGTTTGATTTTTGTTTGTTTGTTTGTTTTGTTTTTTTGACGGAGTCTTGCTCTCTGTCACCCAGGCTGGAGTGCAGTGGCACAATCTCAGCCACTGCAACCTCCACCTCCTGGGTTCAAGGGATTCTCCTGCATCAGCCTCCTGAGTAGCTGGGACTACAGATGTGCACCACCACACGCAGCTAATGTGTATACTTTTAGTTGAGATGGGGTTTTGTCATATCAATCAGGCTGATCTTGAATTCCTGAACTCAAGTGATCTGCCCACCTCGGCCTCCCAAAGTGCTGGGATTATAGGCACGAGCTACCATGCCCGGCCCATTCTGAGGCTTTTAAAAAGGCAAACACATGTAAAAACAATTTGAAAGAATGTTAATGGCTATATAATTTTTGTATTGCAAGAACATGTAGAATGGTTACTCCTACCTAGACATGAATACTTTCAAGCACTTAATATCAAATCACAATTTTCACTGAGCACTTTAGTACGTAGCAAGTGGGTATTTATATTATAAATCAAAGCAAATATGTGTGGCTGAGGAGGCTTGAGGCAGAGAGAAAAAGGGGGAAGGAGATTTGTCATGTTAGTTATGTAACTCCTTCAGGGTTACCCAAGATATTTGGAACTGATCCAGGAAGAAGACCTTTTCTACCCATTATCATCCCAAAGCCTACAACTTGATGAAGATGTTTCTAAATAGTAAAGAGTGATGAGCAGGTCACAGAGGGTAAAGCCTTGATGGTCCTCAGGTCACAATCCTCTCACCTTAATAAATCATCAACTGTTTAGGAAGCAGGCGGTGCAATCCCAGATAATAAACCCTAATTGTTTGGCTAGCTATGATCCCCAGAGACTCTAAGGGGCCTAAAGAAATTAACCTCAAAAATGGCAAAGATGTGGGGAAGAAAGGGTCAGTGTTTAAGTGCAGGAGATGGAAAACCTGAGCCTCCAACCATGACATACCCAACAGCCTTTGTGACATTTACAAGTGCTGCTAGTCTAGAGAAGTTTATTATAAAGTTATTATTTTCCTCTCTTTTTTAACATCAAAATATGAAAGAAGGGTGGCTCAAAGGGCAAAGGCATTTGCTAAAGAGGTTCCTTGGTGCAGGAAGTTTTCCTCTGCAGGTGAGAAGCCCACCTACCACAGAGTAGAAATTCCTTAAGTCAGATTTCAGAGAAAACTCCCTTTCTCTTGTGGTGTAAACTTAATTGATATTTCACCAGTGTCTACATATTTGATATTTATTGACTTTTTTTCTAAGTTTGGGTTAATCCCAGATGGTAAATTGCAAGCAGAGAGTGCCCTAATCCAAAGAAATCTGGGAGGCAAACATGCAAATTGTTCTTGCTTCTAAATACTTTGGTAACATTGATCAATGTCAAGGCTGTTAGGGTGTCTAATGATCTGACAATTATTCTTCACTGACATTTATTGCCCAGGTTAAAATACTTTCTAATCCCCACCACCATCTCTCTCCTCCTGCCCTCTTCACCCTGCAACAATCCAACCACTTCACACAAGACATAAAAGGTGCAGTCATCAGTATTTAAAGGACTTGGAAATGATAAATGATAAATGGACTAGTGTGCTCCATTTTATAAATGTTTATCTTTGATAAACACAAGACTTTGTGCTTTTAAGTGTCTAACACAGAACCTGGCTTGAAGTGGATGTTCAATGAATATTGGTTTCCTGAATACATAAGTGAAGGAGGTATTCAATGTAATACCCTAATAGTCTAAAATAAAATATTTTCAAATGCTTACTTTGCAGCCCCTGACTAATAAAGAACAGAAATTTAAAATGTACTTTTAAGTCTTTATATGTCTTATGTTGGTGGGGATTATTTTTAATGAAATAAAACAAGGTGGAAATAGTGCACTAGTGGTGGCTTCATTGAACTGAATGCTGTGTGCGTGAATTACTTAGCTGAAGTTTCTGCAATAGAGCAGTAAGAATAGTACCTCCCTCATGGGGCAGGGGGTAAGGGAATTGTATGAACTACTGCATGAAATCACTTGGCCGAGTGCCTGCCAACAGGTAAGCATTCAACAGCTATTGCCATTCTCATTTTTACCATCAACAGCTGCATCATCTCAGAAATTAATTGATAGGTTCCAAGTCCTATTGATTCCAGGGGTTTAGTCAAGGACCTCTCAGACCATTATAAAAATATGGTGAACAACCCCAGGCTCCAGGGCTAAAGGGCTGGTGTATAAACAACCAGAAAAGTTCTACCTTCCCTAAGTGGTGCACTTATACAGAATATTCCAAATTCCTTCCGAAAGTCCTTTCCTTTGGCTCAGGAAAGCTATTCTGGTTCCAAAATCTATGGTTGGAGTTTTTCAGAAAATAACCAGTCTTAAACATGCAGTCAGTCTAGTTTTGTTTAACTTTGGCATAGTCCCCCCTCTGTTATATATACTTCAAACAAACCTTTAGGGAGATTGAGAGCCAGAGAGAGTACTGAGGGCCAGGAGGCAGGGGTGCAGGTAATCAATTGTACCAGAATTTTTTTTTTTTTTTTTTTTAATATCAAGGATAAAACTCTTGAGAAGGGGACATGATTGGGGCCAGGCACAGTGGCTGACACCTATAATCCCAGCACTTTGGGAGGCCAGGGTGGGCGGATCACTTGTGGCCAGGAACCCCATCTCTACTAAAAATACAAAAAACTTGCTGGGCATGGTGGAGGTTGAGGCATGAGAATCACTTGAACCCAGGAGGCAGAGATTGCAGTGAGCCAAGATCATGCAACTGCACTCCAGCCTGGGCAACAGAGGAAGACTTTGTCTCAAAAAAAAAAAAAAAAAAAAAAAAAGAGAAGGATACATGATTGGAAATTCTGATGAGAGGGGTTTCTGGGGTTAGAAAGGGCACAAACAGCGCAAACCTGTCCATGAACCTGTTCATGCCATGAACGAGGCAGAATGCTTCAGGAAAGAGTTGTTGAAAGTAAAAAAGCAAATGATGGATGTAGCTTATTCTAGTTATTGAAGAATCCAACAGGATGGAAGCTAAATGTGGCACATGGCATGGGCAATGTCTCACTCAACAGTGAGTGGGATAACAAGTCTTTTTCATGATTCAGGAACTAATAACAGGGAAGGATGAGGAATGGCATCTCTGTTTTGAGTAAACAAGAGTGATTTCCTTCCCTGACACTGAAAAATGAAGCCTTTGAGGAAATAGAGGAAGAGTTTGGGGAAGAGGAGAGAGAATAGAATTAAAGATGGAAGTGAGGCTAGGTGCAGTGGCTCATGCCTGTAATCCCAGCACTTTGGGAGGCCAAGGGGGTAGATCATGAGGTCAGGAGATTGAGACCATCCCGGCCAACATGGTGAAACCCCATCTCCACTAAAAATACAAAAATTAGCTGGGTGTGATGGCGCATGCCTGTAATCCCACCTACTCTGGAGGTTGAGGCAAGAGAATCACTTGAACCTGGGAGGCAGAGATTGCAGTGAGCCAAGATCGCACCACTGCACTCCAGCCTGGGTGACAGCGTGAGACTCCGCACCTCCCCCGCCAACCACAAAAAAAAAAAAAAAAAAAAAAAAAAAAAAAAAAAAAAAGATGGAGATGAAGGAATGAGATTCTCATGGAGACAATTTAGTTTTTTATTTCCTAGGAGAAAGTTGATCATGTATATCCAGATAGGAGAAGAGTCACAAAGAGAATGGCACTAGACTGGAAATGGAAGTCACATCAGAAGGTTTACAAACCTACAGAGAAACCTGAAAACGTGGGGAGAGATTAGTATGAATAATGCAATGATAGACGGAAGGGCTCCATGAATTGGTTGAGTTTTGTGTCAAACCTGCTATAAAATATAGGGCCTTGGAACAAGGACTTTGTCTACCGTACTCTCCACCATATCATCAGAACAGGAACAGCTTCCAGCACATAGTAGGTGCCTTACAACTATTTGTTGAATGACTACATGAATAGTAGAAATGTTTAGGGAACCTAAACACTGTAATACAAAATAAGTATTATTTAAGTCAGTACCAAAGAAATAAGATCCAGAGTCCTCCAGAAATGGCAATAATCTTTTATATAAGGACAGCGAGTTGCCATCAGTATGTTGGGTCTAAAGATGTGTCAGAATGCTAAGACTCTGGACAAAGGATGTACATGTCTGGTTAAGTGAGAATTAGGTTGCAGCCTGTACCTAAGGTGACGTAGAGAAAGAGTTAAGAATAGAAACCTGGACCCCGTGCAGTGGCTCACATCTGTAATCCCAACAGTTTGGGAGGCTGAGGAAGAAGGATTTATTGAGGCCAGGAGTTCAAGACCAACCTGGGTAACATAGCAAGGCCCTTTCTGCATAAAAAATGTTAAAAATTAGCTGGGCATGGTGGTGCATGCCTACAGTCCCAGATATTCAGGAGGCTGAGGCAGGAGGATCTCTTGAACTCGGGAGTTCAAGGCTGCAGTAAGCCATAACTGTACCACCATACTCCAGCCTGAGCAACAGACAGAGACCTTGTCAAAAAAAGAAAGAAAAAAGAAAAAGAAAAGAAAAGAAAATGAAAGAAAGAGAGAGAGAGAGAAAGAAAAGAAAGAGAAAGAAAGAAAGAAAAGAAAAGAAAAGAACGAACTGGAGACTACCAAGGAGGTGATCAAGAGGTGATAGAGTTGGTGTAGATACTGAAGTTCTTTAGAATGCTGATGTGTGAACTGGAGCAGAGAAGGATGTTAATTAGGGATGAAAATCACCAATGAAGGAAGAGGCGGGGCAGTGGATCAACTTGTGATTCCATCTGGAGGACAGAGTGGCTCGCCCTATCTTGGGGATGTCTTGTGAGTACAAGAACTGCAGATGGAAAGAAGGGCAAGGGATGGGGCATCTTCCTTAAATCGCATTGACAGGTTCATGTATGGTGCACATGTGTCACATTTATGATGCAAAAGTATCCTGGCACCTTGGTGATGGCATAGATGTGTGTAGTCACTTTTAAGGAGTCACCAGTTGAAGTAGAGATGTTGAATTATTCTCACAGAGAAAATTCCTCAAGCCTAAAGAAGCTCAGAAAAATCTCATCTTTTCAATTGCATTATGCCCTGACCTAGGTCTTTGCCATTTTTCTTTCATTGTCTATTTTTTCCAAGTGACCGGCAATGCTGAATGAAACAGTCAGTCCTGATTTATGTGGACTCCTGGACAGTGTGCCCGCACGTGCACGTCCACGCACACACACACACACGCACACTCACACTTATTTTTTTAATCCTCGGCTATTCAGGAACAGAGTCCATAAATCTGTTTTTGAAACTTTCTCCAAAAAGAGGCTACAGTTATATGCCCCTAAACATCTGGCCAAAGTGCGAAAAAACCCAGTTAACTATCCAGATGTGAAATTCACACTGGGCTGAACATGGGTTTTTAGAAGTACCCACGCAGTGGGATTTCTTTTTCAGCTTTCTGTACACAAACTAGAAAAGCAGCTCAGTAATGGTGTCGACTAGATCCATTCTTGTGGGAGTCCCACTTCTTAAGAGAGGAATGAATGAGGAATGAATGAATGAATGAAAGAATGAACGAAGGAACAAATGCAACAGTATTCTCAGCTCCAGAGAGAACAAGCTACAGAGCCCAAAGCGGCTGGATGCTCCCGCTCAGCCCCCCTCGCCTCCTGCCCTGGGTGAGCTGCCCTGT
Source organism: Rhinopithecus bieti (assembly GCF_001698545.2). Taxonomy (NCBI): domain Eukaryota; kingdom Metazoa; phylum Chordata; class Mammalia; order Primates; family Cercopithecidae; genus Rhinopithecus; species Rhinopithecus bieti. Next base: position 1,827,106 of record NW_016803312.1, read on the forward strand.
GGGTTGGTTCAGATCACTTTTCCTGGCTCAAACGCGTTACCTAAGACAGAGATCATTTGTCAAGTGAGCAGGGTACACAGAGAGCTGTAGGCAGATTATGGAAAGAGAGAGGGAGGAGAGAGAGGGAGGAGAGAGAGCGCGGGAGAAGGAGAAAGAGAGAGGGGACCAGGGCGAGGAGCGGAGCAGGCTTCTCCAGGAACGGCGCTTTGCCGGCGCTGGGGATTCAAGTTAGGCCGGGTGGCGGTGCAGAGGCGCCACCCGGGAGAGAGGAGCCACCACGGCTCCCGACATGGCTCTTTTCATGTGGGATGCTTAAGCACAGCACACAGGGAGAGTAACTTGCAGGAGACAGAAACTGGCATGAGGATTCTGCCACCATGGAAGGGCTCCTGTCTCCGATGAGGACGAAGGTAAGGGGAGTGGATCTGGATTTCTTTTCCTTCTGCTTGGAGGGACAGAAAAGGCTCTGTGCATGGGAGGAGGCTCACGGAGCTTTTGTCTTATTTCAGAACTAGGCTGGCGATTGCAACTGGATCTCTCAAAGAATGGGCTTGCCTGCACGGCAGCGCGATCTGAGGGGAAGGGGAGAGCAGAGGGGAGGCGAGCCATCTGTCAGCGTGGACAATGGGAACCTCAGTAAATGAGTTCGCCTCTCGGTTGATTAGACAGCCATATTTTAGCAGGATTTCCAATCACTCTTGCTTTGGGGCCGTGCAGCCCTCGGAGCTGTTCGTTTGCAGGAAGTACCAATTTCTCAGACCGTATTGCTGTTTAGCAGGAGGAGTAACACGTTTAAGGCAAAGAGTGTGCCCAGCTCCCACTTGAAATATCCTCTTTCCTCTTCCTCCTCCTCTTCTTCGGAGCAGGAGGACCAGGGAATCCTCTCTGTAGAAAGTAGGTTAATGCATTCTGGAGGCCAATGTGTTCTCGGAAAACTAGCAGACCTGCAGAAAAGATTTCAGGGCACTACTCTAGCCTGACATCTTGAACTTGGTCCCGTAACATTTAGAAATGTTCACGGGGAACTGGTTTTAGTCTCCTGAAGACTCTAAGCACTTGTTCTTCTTGGCTGGAGTTCGCTTTTTCACTTTCAAGAGATGCTTTGAACATGGGGTTTTCCATTATAAGCTTAGCCGATGAAGGTGCTATTTGATATCTGCTATATTTACCTATAACTCTGAATGGATAGGTCAAAAGTTTTCAATAATGCTAGAAATATTACTTTTCTTAACCAGAAATTTCAAAACAAATCAAGGGGCACATAGCTCTCTAAACACACAACAGAGTTAAAGTTAATAGGACAAGGCTTTGATTTACCTCATCTGTTTGATGCCCGGTTTAATGATTCGGACACAAATAGACTCTTTTGTCATTGAACATTTTTTTTCCCCTGCTGGTTAATGAGCCTGACCACGATGTTTTCAGGGAATGTTAGAAGTAGGTCTTGTGCACGAAGACACCCCCACCCTTTGCGAGACTTTCCCATCTCTGTTACGTTCACCAATGTCTGAGAGTCATTCATTAGGAGGATAGTCTCAAGTGAGCGTTTGTTACAAAGGCTCTAACTCCAGCCCTTCAACGGGCTGGCAGACCTTCTTTGAGATCCCCTTGGTGACCCATTTTTTCTCTCTGGGCTTGTAGCTGGAGTCCTGTTGCTTACAGGCAGTACACTTTAATCCAAGGTACCATAGAAACATCAGGTCCTGTTTCATGTTCCCCTACCACAGCAAAGAAAATGGCAAATGACACTGGCATCCTAGCTCACTTGATTGACAGGATGAGGTTTGAATGCTTTGGGGAACGGCATTGTAATCTGTTCATTTGACCAGGTTTTCAAATTGCAAACTATCGCAGTATTGTGCAGTCTCTGGCGCCTAACAGATCTGTGGATCCGAGCTCCTAACCTCAAGCGAGGACAACTCTCGTGGACTTCGAAGGGAGTTCCCTATGCAAATAATCAGGACCCAGGCTCTGTGTAAATCACACTACGAGCTGATTAAAATGACATGTGATAGTCGGGGGAGAAATGGACGTCAGTGGGTCAGGCTGCTCACATGTTATATTTATCAGTATCACTCACATCATGGTTTGTTCCTTGATCATCATATTGTCTAATAAACATGAAACTGTGGGGTTTGGTTCCTACCAAAGTTTAAACATAAAATCTCTATATAGCAAATAGATTCTCATTCAAACCCTTCAGTTTTTAGGTTTCAAGGGATTTGTGTATGCGTGTATTTTTAAATTGCTTCTGTGAATTCTTTTTTAGTCTTTTTATTTCTGATGCTGGAAATGGATATTTCCATATTGAAAATTCAAATTGCATTTGAATTCAGTGACCTACAATATCATCATGACTCAGGGAACAAGACCCGACTGGGCAAGAGGAGAATCCCATTGACAAGGCTTGGTTTTAGATCCTAAGTTGCTCTGTCCAAATATTGTTGAAATTACCCAGTGATATTTTTAATTGATCCAAAGACATATCCGTGACAACATGGTTGCCATACTTAAACTTTGATCACATTATGCCTCCTTAAGTCTGTTCTGAAATATTTTCTCCCTTTGGTGAGGATTTAGCTTGAAGTTTCTAATTTCCTGGTATCATGATAGGTAGACAAAGGAAGCCTCCTAGAGCTAAATTTTGGCATGTTATGGTTACTCAATAACTTATAGACAGTTTAAAGCAAGCATTGAGGTAAATTGGACATCATGCAATAATTTCATTACGCCATGTAATGGACTTAACCAGTCTAAATCATGGGTGCTTAATGCATTTTTGTCTTGGGATTTGCATAATTGGCACATAAATATGCATGAGATTAACTGGAAATGGCAAAACAGGGTGAGAAAACGTTCATGAGCGTTGAAATTAAGGCAATTGCAAAGAGGGCACCTGAACATACTCTGTCTCCTGGGTGGGCGGCCACAGTTGACATACCTAGAAACAGACAGGGTGGCAGCTGGCCTCCCCTAATCACAGTTCGTGTATTGTCAGTGATACACGGCCATTGCACAGCTTGGCTTTTGGCTGGATTCACTTGGGCACACTGCTTATTCTTCCTTTTATATATAATGCAATCTAAAAGAGTCTGATGGATACACTTCTAACTGGCCTTGTGGCAGGCCCTGACACAGGTCTCAGGATTCCGACCATAGCAAATGATGTTTGCAGGGGCAGGGGTGAAGAAAGCAAGAAAAAAAAAAAAAAGAGAGAGAGAGAGAGAGAAGGTGATTGAGTGGTTTCTTCTGTAAGAGTAAAGGAAATCATTTTATAATCAATCATCTCTGTGCATTTTTTTAATGTGTCCTTTTAGTTCGATTTTTAATCCTCCAAACTTCATAATTCCCTCTGATCTTCTGAGCACTGCTTCCAGTGAATGAGACTGGCAACAAACAAACAAACAAACAATCAAAAACAACTCCCCTCATATTCAGTGTCTTGTGATTCATGGTGGCTGCAAAATTTGCAGGGAGCCCTTTGGTAAGGCCACATGAAATCAGGCCAAGTCTTTACTTTTCATGACTGTGAGGAGTGTATTTTGAAGAAACTGCAGCATTAAAGGAAGATGGAGAGGAAGGGAGGGGAAGAAAAGAGGAGAGGAGAGGACAGGGGAGAAGAGGCCAGGGAAGAGAGGTAGGGGAGGGGAAGGGAGGGAAGATGGCTTGATTGGAGCTCTTTTTTTTATATCCAGATAAGATTATAGCTATGTTTTTACCAAATGTTTGTGCAGTAAATAGAGAGTGGATGGAAATTAACCCTAGAAAGGAGAGTCGTAACTTTTAAAAAGTTGATTAACTATTTCATGTGCTAATTTGAGTTTTTCTGAATACTCCAATATGGTTTCCTTTAATACTTGCTTTCAGTTTACAATCACCTAACTGCCCAGAGATAGTGTCTTTTTGTCTGTCTGACCCTGTCTTATTTCTCCTACAAAGACATGTCCTACACTGTACTTCAGATACTTTTTTAAAGGAACGCTTCTGATTTGTGGCATAAAGTAACTTTCTAGAGGAAGTCTTCTGAGAGGATCTGGTCATTTAAAGAAAGGGGCAATTAAGGGAAAATGGAAGCAGATCTTTTAAAGAATGAGCATTTGTAATTAGCACAGGAATCATGTCTGGCGAGTCCCACTCTTCTGTACCCGGGGATAATAGTCAGCCACACATAGCTAGAGTTAATTCAAGAATTGTCTTTCCTGATCATGCTATATTTTTGGGAACAGATTAGATACAGAGGTAAGATGTCAAAATTCTAAAATTGCACACAATATAGAATCAAAAGGAGAATAAAATATGTACAGTCAAAGCTCTATGGCTCTTTAGGGCAATTATTATAGAGTATGTGAAACCCTTAAAGTCACTTAGAATTATTCAACATCTGCTTGAAACTTTGCCAGGACTCCATGGAGGATAGTGCCTGGAATGATCCACTGTGTTCCACCTGCTTGTACATGAATTCAGATCAAACACTGGAATTTCTAATGTAAAGAACTCTGTGAACCAGAAATCAGTAAGGGTTAAGGAATGGTTAGCCTGAGTGGGATGACTGTGGAAGGCTTGACAATTACTTGCAAATACACTAAATATCACACAAGATTTTGCCCAAGCCAATGACAGCCTATACTTTATCTTAATGGAGACTTGAATAAGAGGAGATTTGTTGGAGCTGAAGAATGACAGGTTTAGATTAAATTCAAGGAAATGTTTGCTGACATCAAAATGTTTTCCTAAGAAAGTTTAAGACAGTTTCTAATCTGAAGGGGCTTCTGAGATAGTGTTCCAAGAAAGGGCCACATACACAAAGCGACCCCCAAATACAGGAGGAGACAAGAAACCAAAGAATGAGGACAAAATCCAGTTTTTTGGTAAAGGGTGATTTATTTGGGGAACTAACTAACAAATGGAAGCATGGTCTTTGGCAGCAGAAAGACAGGGAGATCTCCATAATGTTATGTCACCCCCAGACCCAGGGCTTATCTACCATAGGAAAAGAGTGTGTGTGTTCTAGGCAGGACAATTAAAAGCAAGCCTACAGAACAGGCAAGAATGCTGTGCGTGTCACAGCCTATAATTTGTGTGATGACATCAAGATTGACATGTTCTTACACTAGGGATGGTAAATAAAGTAGGAACCAGGAGGCATTCACAGAACTGGGGCTAATCAGAAGTCAAAGTGGCAGATTAGCATCCAAGATGGAGTCACTTCATCTCGGAGTCACTCTTCGAATAGGCAAGGGATAATCTTACCAGAAAAGGGATTCTTCCACCTGAGAACCCAGGAGGAGCTGATGCAGACATTGTATATTTTAATGATGCTATTAAATTTTTACCATAAAGCCAATAAAACCAGAAATGGGTTTGTGTATGACGTACACATCAGATTCTCTTACAAAGAGCTACTACGATGCGTTTATTAAACTGCTGACCTCAGTTGGGTACAAACAGGAAACAACTTTATTCTTTTCAAAACAACCCCTTCAAGATACCTGTGAGTTGTGGGAAGACTGTCGAGGGCTATAGGACAATTTATTTAGTTAATGAAAAGGAAATGTGAAAGGCACCATGGCTTATCTCCAGACAGACTACCTGCATTCAGATTGTAGCTCTGATACTTACTAGGGTGTACGTTTTGTGAGCCTCGGTTTTTTTGTGTATAAAATGTATGTAGTAATGGGACTTATAGATCACTTTCAGAAGTTAATACATTCATGCCTGAAAGGTCTTGGCACCTCATAATAAATGTTACTATTACTAGTATGAATGTGTAAACAAATATATGAATGAATATGTGAAGAAGTGCAAATCTCATGACCAGTGCCTGGAATAAATTGTCATTGTCATGAATACAAGTGGGAATAGCAGATGACCTGTCTTCTGGGTGATGCTTGCAAGATTCCTGGGTGGTCAGGGTGCAAAACCCCTGTCAAGGGTGCTCAAAGAGGTCGGAACAAAACAGATTCCTTTGAAGAGTAAATCAACTCTCATGACAATAAAGGCTTTCACGACAAATAATTGTGATAGGTGAATTGTGTAGAAGAGACTGTGGATTCAGCAAAGCCAAAAGGTATCCTGTGAATAAGATAATAACATTTTTTCTTTCTTCCATGCTTTAGCTCTTACGAAGTGGGACACAGATGATCTCATGTGATCTTTATAGTAATTACAACCCAGAAATCAACAAGCTGTGAATTAGCCACTTCCACTCCCACCCCAGAACCGCTTGTTAGTCATTTACCAGCACACCACTGCCTGGGACCCTCACAAGAAAGTCCAAGAGTCTCCTCTGGACTTCTAGGTTTTTCATGACCTGGCGCTCAGCCACCCATTCTGCCTCGTCTCTCTTCTGTATTAGAAATTCAGGCTTCAGCTAGAATTCCAGTCACCTGAGATTGTATTTAAAAGTGAAGATTCTCGGCCCTCTCTTCCAGAAATCCCGACTCACTGAATCCAAGAACCATGCATTTGTGCCAAAAGGCTAGAGGACTCTGATGCAGGTGATCCTCCCACCATGTGTTGAAGAAACACTGGGTCTACCCTCTGTCTATCCACCGGGATGCCCTACAGCTCCCTGAGCCTGGTGTACCTCCCGCCTTCTAAATCTTACGGCACACTCTCCTCTCTGGGGACATCTCCTTTCCCATCCTGCCCTGTCTGTCTACCCTGCTGACTCTAAGGCCACCTTCACGTGGCAGCATGGATGCCACATCCTCTGGGAAAGCTTTGAGACCCAGGACCGGGCTAGGTTTCCATCACATGCTCTGCTTACCTTGTTCCTAGCCTTCCTCACACTATACCCCCACGTATTTATCTATTGCCTTTTGCAATGGACCGTAAGCCTCTCCACTATACTGTGCTCTCTTTTCTTTTCCTTTCCCTTCCCCTTCCCCTTCCTCCCTTCCTTCCTCCCTCCTTCCCTCTCTTTCTCTCTCTCCCCTTCCCTTCCCTTCCCTTCACTTCCATTCCCTTTCCAGAGACAGAGTCTTGTTCTGTCACCCAGGCTGGAATGCAGTGGCATGATCTCAGCTCACCGCAATCTCTGCCTCCTGGGTTTAAGCAATTCTCCCACCTCAGCCTCCTGAGTAGCTGGTATTACAAGTGTGCATCCAGATGATTTTTGCACTTTTAGTACAGATGGGGTTTCCCCATGTTGGCCAGGCTGGTCTTGAACTCCCGACCTTAAGTGAACCACCCACCTCGGCCTCCCAAAGTGCTGGGATTACAGGTGTGAACCACCTTGCCTGGCCCTGTTCTTATGTCTTTATTTAACTTTATTGGCATATATATGATGTACTTATTTTCTGGGGAGATATGATAGTTTCATACATTCATATAATCAAATCAGGGTCACTGGGATATCCATCACCTTAAATACTTATCTTTTTTTGAGCTTGGAACATTCTAATTATTCTCTTCTGGCTATTTTGGAATAGACTATTGATTCATGTTAACTATCATCACCCTTTTGATGTATGACACCAGGGCTTATTTCTTCTAAGTGTGTATGTGTCCCATTGTATCTTGTTCATCCTTTTAAGCCTAGTACATAGCATGGGACAGAAATATAGGGCCTTCATACATATTTATTGACTCAGTAAATGAACAAGGAGCACCCATAGGCTCTGTAAGGGCTCATGCGGTTTGATAAACTGGGCATGAAGGCCAAAGTAGCTGGTTAGAACCAGGGTAGAACTATCTCCATGAAACAATATGGGCAAATTCCACAGATTGAAGGCAATCAGGCAGAATATTTGGGGGTGAGTAATGGGCAGGCCATCTTATTGCCCTTTTCCTATCCTGTTCTTTGGGTAAGTAATAATAATCATCATTGACTGTTTGAATAGCTGCAGGTGTAAAGGGGGCTCTACCAGTGAAGACACCATAGCTGGAGGTGAACGCTGACTTTGGTTTGGGTCCATTTGTTATCCCTGACTTCCATTTGGAACTTGAGATTCCAAAATGTTTCAGTGACTTTACTTTTGTTGGAAAGCAAATGATTATTTTCCAGATAAAACAAAGCTGTGCTGACTTTAGGCAAACAGGAAAACATGCTGACTTTATTTTCGCTTACTTCCAGTATATCTCCAGAGAGAGTAAACTGGCTAGAAACAGTAAAACAAATTAGTTTCTTGTATCATTATGAAACCATATTAATATTTGAAGTAATGATGCATGAACAATAATATATTAGTACAATATAGCAATACATAAAGAATTATTCTAATAGTCATAATGTATTGAAACTTAATATAATAATGTAACATGGTTTAGTATATATTCACATATTTATAAAACATGTTAATATATTATTTATACAACATTGGCATTGATTATACAGTATAGTATGTTAATAAAATATGTTTATATATTAGTTATAAAATATATACTTTAAGATAATATTTTAATAGTGAGTGCAATAGCTATTGCCATTTATTGAGCATTTACTAGGAAGACAGTTTTTTTTTTTGAGACGGAGTCTTGCTCTGTCGCCCAGGCTGGAGTGCAGTGGCCGGATCTCAGATCACTGCAAGCTCTGCCTCCCGGGTTCAGGCCATTCTCCTGCCTCAGCCTCCCAAGTAGCTGGGACTACAGGTGCCCGCCACCTCGCCCGGCTAGTTTTTTTGTATTTTTTAGTAGAGACGGGGTTTCACCATGTTAGCCAGGATGGTCTCTACCTCCTGACCTCGTGATCTGCCCATCTCGGCCTCCCAAAGTGGTGGGATTACAGGCTTGCGCCACCGCGCCCGGCTGACAGTTTTTTTTTTTAAAATTTCAGATTCAGGGGGCACATGGGCAGGTTCGTTGCAAGGGTATATTTCATGATGCTAAGATTTGAGCTTCTGTTGAGCCTGTCACTCAAATGGTGAACATAGGACCCAATAGAAAGATTTTCAGTCCTTGCCCCATCCTCTCCCTGCCCTCTTTTGGAGTCCCCAGTGTCTATTGTACCCATCTTTATGTCCATGAGTACTCAATGTTTATCTCCCACTTACAAGCGAGAACGTGTGGTATTTGGTTTTCTCTTCCTGCATTAATTTGCTTAAGATAATGGGCTCCAGCTCCATCCATGTTTCTGCAAAGGACGTAATTCATTCTTTTTATGGCTGTGTAGTATTCCATGGGGTATATTACCACATTTTCTTTATCCAGTCATTGTTGATGGGCAGCTAGGTTGATTCCATGCTTTGGCTATTGTGAATAGTGCTGTGATAAATACAGAAATGCAGGTGTCTTTTTGGTAAAATGATTTCTTTTACTTTGGGTATATGCCCAGTAATGGGATTGCCGAGTCGAATAGTAGTTCTGTTTTTAGTTCTCTGAGAAATCTCCAAACTGCTTTAAACAAGGGCTGAACTAATACGCCTTCCCACTAACAGTGTATAGGCATTCCATTTTTTTCTGCAACTTCATCAGCATCTGTTTTTTTTTTTTTTTTTTGGCTTTTTAGTCGTAACCATTCCGATTGGTGTGCGTGGCTTTCTCTGTGGTTTTTTTTTTTGCTTCTCCGATGATCGGTGATGCTGAGCATGTTTTCATGTTTGTTGATGGCTCTGTCTTCTTTTGAAAAATGTCTGTTCCTGTCCTCTGCCCACTTCTTAATGAGGTTATTTGTTGTGGTTGTTTTTCCTTATTGATTTAAGTCCTTTATGGATTCTGGATATTAGTCCTTTTTCAGATGCATAGTTTGCAAATATTTTCTCCCATTAAATAGGTTGTCTGCTTACTCTGTTGATAGTTTCTTTGCTGTTCAGAAGCTCTACTATAAAGATAATGATAATTTTTTAGAAATATCTAATCTAGGGGTGTCCAATCTTTTGGCTTCCCTGGACCACACTGGAAGGAGAATTGTCTTGGGCCACACACAAAATACACTAACACTAACAATAGGTGATGAGAAATAGAAAGAAAGAAAGAAAGAAAGAAAGAAAGAAAGAAAGAAAGAAAGAAAGAAAGAAAGAAAGAAAGA